>NC_091461.1:126588658-126668558 GCF_027789765.1 Dendropsophus ebraccatus
ATCGGGGACTCTGTACAATCCACAGTCAGGAGACCAACAAAAATATCAGGAGCTCTGTACAATCCACAGTCACACCGACCAACAAAAATATCAGGGACTCTGTACAATCCACAGTCAGGAGACCAACAAAAATATCAGGAGTTCTGTACAATCCACAGTCAGAAGACCAACAAAAATATCAGGAGCTCTGTACAATCCACAGTCACACAGAACAACAAAAATATCAGGAGCTCTGTACAATCCACAGTCACACCGACCAACAAAAATATCAGGAGCTCTGTACAATCCACAGTCACACCGACCAACAAAAATATCAGGAGCTCTGTACAATCCACAGTCACACCGACCAACAAAACTATCAGGAGCTCTGTACAATCCACAGTCACACCGACCAACAAAACTATCAGGAGCTCTGTAAAATCCACAGTCAGGAGACCAACAAAAATATCAGGGACTCTGTACAATCCACAGTCACACCGACCAACAAAAATATCAGGAGCTCTGTACAATCCACAGTCACACCGACCAACAAAACTATGAGGAGCTCTGCACAATCCACAGTCACACCGACCAACAAAAATATCAGGAGCTCTGTACAATCCACAGTCACACCGACCAACAAAACTATCAGGAGCTCTGTACAATCCACAGTCAGGAGACCAACAAAACTATCAGGAGCTCTGTACAATCCACAGTCACACCGACCAACAAAAATATCAGGGACTCTGTACAATCCACAGTCACACCGACCAACAAAAATATCAGGGACTCTGTACAATCCACAGTCACACCGACCAACAAAAATATCAGGAGCTCTGTACAATCCACAGTCAGGAGACCAACAAAAATATCAGGAGCTCTGTACAATCCACAGTCACACCGACCAACAAAAATATCAGGAGCTCTGTACAATCCACAGTCACACCGACCAACAAAAATATCAGGAGCTCTGTACAATCCACAGTCAGGAGACCAACAAAAATATCAGGAGCTCTGTACAATCCACAGTCACACCGACCAACAAAAATATCAGGAGCTCTGTACAATCCACAGTCACACCGACCAACAAAACTATCAGGAGCTCTGTACAATCCACAGTCACACCGACCAACAAATATCAGGAGCTCTGTACAATCCACAGTCACACCGACCAACAAATATATCAGGGGCTCTGTACAATCCACAGTCACACCGACCAACAAATATATCAGGGGCTCTGTACAATCCACAGTCACACCGACCAACAAAAATATCAGGAGCTCTGTACAATCCACAGTCACACCGACCAACAAAACTATGAGGAGCTCTGTACAATCCACAGTCACACCGACCAACAAAACTATGAGGAGCTCTGTACAATCCACAGTCAGGAGACCAACAAAAATATCAGGGACTCTGTACAATCCACAGTCACACCGACCAACAAAAATATCAGGAGCTCTGTACAATCCACAGTCAGGAGACCAACAAAACTATCAGGAGCTCTGTACAATCCACAGTCACACCGACCAACAAAAATATCAGGAGCTCTGTACAATCCACAGTCAGGAGACCAACAAAAATATCAGGGGCTCTGTACAATCCACAGTCAGGAGACCAACAAAAATATCAGGAGCTCTGTACAATCCACAGTCAGGAGACCAACAAAAATATCAGGAGCTCTGTACAATCCACAGTCAGGAGACCAACAAAAATATCAGGAGCTCTGTACAATCCACAGTCACACCGACCAACAAATATATCAGGAGCTCTGTACAATCCACAGTCACACCGACCAACAAATATATCAGGGACTCTGTACAATCCACAGTCACACCGACCAACAAAAATATCAGGAGCTCTGTACAATCCACAGTCACACCGACCAACAAATATATCAGGAGCTCTGTACAATCCACAGTCACACAGAACAAAAATATCAGGGACTCTGTACAATCCACAGTCAGGAGACCAACAAAAATATCAGGGACTCTGTACAATCCACAGTCAGGAGACCAACAAAAATATCAGGAGCTCTGTACAATCCACAGTCACACCGACCAACAAAACTATTAGGAGCTCTGTACAATCCACAGTCACACCGACCAACAAAACTATGAGGAGCTCTGTACAATCCACAGTCACACCGACCAACAAATATCAGGAGCTCTGTACAATCCACAGTCACACCGACCAACAAATATCAGGAGCTCTGTACAATCCACAGTCACACCGACCAACAAAAATATCAGGAGCTCTGTACAATCCACAGTCACACCGACCAACAAAACTATCAGGGACTCTGTACAATCCACAGTCACACCGACCAACAAAAATATCAGGGGCTCTGTACAATCCACAGTCACACCGACCAACAAAACTATTAGGAGCTCTGTACAATCCACAGTCACACCGACCAACAAAACTATGAGGAGCTCTGTACAATCCACAGTCACACCGACCAACAAAAATATCAGGAGCTCTGTACAATCCACAGTCACACCGACCAACAAAAATATCAGGAGCTCTGTACAATCCACAGTCACACCGACCAACAAAACTATCAGGAGCTCTGTACAATCCACAGTCACACCGACCAACAAAACTATCAGGAGCTCTGTACAATCCACAGTCACACCGACCAACAAAAATATCAGGAGCTCTGTACAATCCACAGTCACACAGAACAAAAATATCAGGAGCTCTGTACAATCCACAGTGACACCGACCAACAAAAATATCAGGGGCTCTGTACAATCCACAGTCACACCGACCAACAAAACTATCAGGAGCTCTGTACAATCCACAGTCACACCGACCAACAAAACTATCAGGGGCTCTGTACAATCCACAGTCAGGAGACCAACAAAAGTATCAGGAGCTCTGTACAATCCACAGTCACACCGACCAACAAAAGTATCAGGAGCTCTGTACAATCCACAGTCACACCGACCAACAAAAATATCAGGGACTCTGTACAATCCACAGTCAGGAGACCAACAAAAATATCAGGAGCTCTGTACAATCCACAGTCACACCGACCAACAAAAATATCAGGAGCTCTGTACAATCCACAGTCAGGAGACCAACAAAAATATCAGGAGCTCTGTACAATCCACAGTCACACCGACCAACAAAACTATGAGGAGCTCTGTACAATCCACAGTCACACCGACCAACAAAACTATCAGGAGCTCTGTACAATCCACAGTCAGGAGACCAACAAATATATCAGGAGCTCTGTACAATCCACAGTCAGGAGACCAACAAAAATATCAGGGGCTCTGTACAATCCACAGTCAGGAGACCAACAAAAATATCAGGAGCTCTATACAATCCACAGTCACACCGACCAACAAAAATATATCAGGAGCTCTGTACAATCCACAGTCACACCGACCAACAAAAATATATCAGGAGCTCTGTACAATCCACAGTCACACCGACCAACAAAAATATCAGGAGCTCTATACAATCCACAGTCACACCGACCAACAAAACTATCAGGAGCTCTGTAAAATCCACAGTCACACCGACCAACAAAAATATCAGGAGCTCTGTACAATCCACAGTCACACGACCAACAAATATATCAGGAGCTCTGTACAATCCACAGTCACACCGACCAACAAAAATATCAGGAGCTCTGTACAATCCACAGTCACACCGACCAACAAATATATCAGGAGCTCTGTACAATCCACAGTCACACCGACCAACAAAACTATCAGGAGCTCTGTACAATCCACAGTCACACCGACCAACAAAACTATCAGGAGCTCTGTACAATCCACAGTCACACCGACCAACAAAACTATCAGGAGCTCTGTACAATCCACAGTCACACCGACCAACAAAAATATCAGGAGCTCTGTACAATCCACAGTCACACCGACCAACAAAACTATCAGGGGCTCTGTACAATCCACAGTCACACCGACCAACAAAAATATCAGGAGCTCTGTACAATCCACAGTCAGGAGACCAACAAAACTATCAGGGACTCTGTACAATCCACAGTCACACCGACCAACAAAAATATCAGGAGCTCTGTACAATCCACAGTCACACCGACCAACAAAAATATCAGGGGCTCTGTACAATCCACAGTCACACCGACCAACAAAACTATGAGGAGCTCTGTACAATCCACAGTCAGGAGACCAACAAAAATATCAGGAGCTCTGTACAATCCACAGTCACACCGACCAACAAAACTATCAGGAGCTCTATACAATCCACAGTCACACCGACCAACAAAACTATCAGGAGCTCTGTACAATCCACAGTCACACCGACCAACAAAAATATCAGGGGCTCTGTACAATCCACAGTCAGGAGACCAACAAAAATATCAGGGGCTCTATACAATCCACAGTCACACCGACCAACAAAAATATCAGGGACTCTGTACAATCCACAGTCACACCGACCAACAAAAATATCAGGAGCTCTGTACAATCCACAGTCACACCGACCAACAAAAATATCAGGAGCTCTGTACAATCCACAGTCAGGAGACCAACAAAAATATCAGGAGCTCTGTACAATCCACAGTCACACCGACCAACAAAACTATGAGGAGCTCTGTACAATCCACAGTCACACCGACCAACAAAACTATCAGGAGCTCTGTACAATCCACAGTCAGGAGACCAACAAATATATCAGGAGCTCTGTACAATCCACAGTCAGGAGACCAACAAAAATATCAGGGGCTCTGTACAATCCACAGTCAGGAGACCAACAAAAATATCAGGAGCTCTATACAATCCACAGTCACACCGACCAACAAAAATATATCAGGAGCTCTGTACAATCCACAGTCACACCGACCAACAAAAATATATCAGGAGCTCTGTACAATCCACAGTCACACCGACCAACAAAAATATCAGGAGCTCTATACAATCCACAGTCACACCGACCAACAAAACTATCAGGAGCTCTGTACAATCCACAGTCACACCGACCAACAAAAATATCAGGAGCTCTGTACAATCCACAGTCACACCGACCAACAAATATATCAGGAGCTCTGTACAATCCACAGTCACACCGACCAACAAAAATATCAGGAGCTCTGTACAATCCACAGTCACACCGACCAACAAATATATCAGGAGCTCTGTACAATCCACAGTCACACCGACCAACAAAACTATCAGGAGCTCTGTACAATCCACAGTCACACCGACCAACAAAACTATCAGGAGCTCTGTACAATCCACAGTCACACCGACCAACAAAACTATCAGGAGCTCTGTACAATCCACAGTCACACCGACCAACAAAAATATCAGGAGCTCTGTACAATCCACAGTCACACCGACCAACAAAACTATCAGGGGCTCTGTACAATCCACAGTCACACCGACCAACAAAAATATCAGGAGCTCTGTACAATCCACAGTCAGGAGACCAACAAAACTATCAGGGACTCTGTACAATCCACAGTCACACCGACCAACAAAAATATCAGGAGCTCTGTACAATCCACAGTCACACCGACCAACAAAAATATCAGGGGCTCTGTACAATCCACAGTCACACCGACCAACAAAACTATGAGGAGCTCTGTACAATCCACAGTCAGGAGACCAACAAAAATATCAGGAGCTCTGTACAATCCACAGTCACACCGACCAACAAAACTATCAGGAGCTCTATACAATCCACAGTCACACCGACCAACAAAACTATCAGGAGCTCTGTACAATCCACAGTCACACCGACCAACAAAAATATCAGGGGCTCTGTACAATCCACAGTCAGGAGACCAACAAAAATATCAGGGGCTCTATACAATCCACAGTCACACCGACCAACAAAAATATCAGGGACTCTGTACAATCCACAGTCACACCGACCAACAAAAATATCAGGAGCTCTGTACAATCCACAGTCAGGAGACCAACAAAAATATCAGGAGCTCTGTACAATCCACAGTCACACCGACCAACAAAACTATGAGGAGCTCTGTACAATCCACAGTCACACCGACCAACAAAAATATCAGGGGCTCTGTACAATCCACAGTCAGGAGACCAACAAAAATATCAGGGGCTCTATACAATCCACAGTCACACCGACCAACAAAAATATCAGGGACTCTGTACAATCCACAGTCACACCGACCAACAAAAATATCAGGGGCTCTGTACAATCCACAGTCAGGAGACCAACAAAAATATCAGGGGCTCTGTACAATCCACAGTCACACCGACCAACAAAACTATGAGGAGCTCTGTACAATCCACAGTCACACCGACCAACAAAAATATCAGGGACTCTGTACAATCCACAGTCACACCGACCAACAAAAATATCAGGAGCTCTGTACAATCCACAGTCACACCGACCAACAAAAATATCAGGAGCTCTGTACAATCCACAGTCAGGAGACCAACAAAAATATCAGGAGCTCTGTACAATCCACAGTCACACCGACCAACAAAACTATGAGGAGCTCTGTACAATCCACAGTCACACCGACCAACAAAAATATCAGGGGCTCTGTACAATCCACAGTCACACCGACCAACAAAAATATCAGGGGCTCTGTACAATCCACAGTCACACCGACCAACAAAATATCAGGGGCTCTGTACAATCCACAGTCACACCGACCAACAAAAATATCAGGAGCTCTGTACAATCCACAGTCACACCGACCAACAAAAATATCAGGAGCTCTGTACAATCCACAGTCAGGAGACCAACAAAACTATCAGGGACTCTGTACAATCCACAGTCACACCGACCAACAAAAATATCAGGGGCTCTGTACAATCCACAGTCACACCGACCAACAAAAATATCAGGAGCTCTGTACAATCCACAGTCACACCGACCAACAAAACTATCAGGGACTCTGTACAATCCACAGTCACACCCACCAACAAAATATCAGGGGCTCTGTACAATCCACAGTCAGGAGACCAACAAAACTATGAGGAGCTCTGTACAATCCACAGTCACACCGACCAACAAAACTATGAGGAGCTCTGTACAATCCACAGTCAGGAGACCAACAAAAATATCAGGAGCTCTGTACAATCCACAGTCACACCGACCAACAAAAATATCAGGGGCTCTGTACAATCCACAGTCACACCGACCAACAAATATATCAGCCACAACTGCAAGGAAAATTGTTCAGGAAGCAAAGACAACCCCACAAATACCATCAGCGGGTATACAGGACTCTCTGAAAACTAGCGGTGCGGCTGCTTCAGGATAGACAATAAGGAGGAACGTGAAGAACAATGGGCGGCATGGTGGAGTCTCCAGAAGAATCCATTACTGGGCAAATGCCACACAGTATCTACATTACACCACACAGCCAGGGCCGCCATCAGGGCAGTATTGGCGGTACAGCTGTCAGGGGCCCGGGCTAAAACTAGCATCCAGGGGGGCCCGGCCATCCAGCGTCCCTGCATGTAAGCTCCTGACAGCTGTACCGCACAGGCAGGAAGACACAGGGCCTCTCCTCACTCCCCCCGGGCCCCCTCCTCTTCCTCACTCCCCCCCGGGCCCCCTCCTCTTCCTCACTCCCCCCGGGCCCCCTCCTCTTCCTCACTCCCCCCCGGGCCCCCTCCTCTTCCTCACTCCCCCCCGGGCCCCCTCCTCTTCCTCACTCCCCCCAGGCCCCCTCCTCTTCCTCACTCCCCCCCGGGCCCCCTCCTCTTCCTCACTCCCCCCCGGGCCCCCTCCTCTTCCTCACTTCCCCCGGGCCCCCTCCTCTTCCTCACTCCCCCCAGGCCCCCTCCTCTTCCTCACTCCCCCCCGGGCCCCCTCCTCTTCCTCACTTCCCCCCGGGCCCCTCCCTCACCCCTCACTCCCCCTGGGCCCCCTCCTCTTCCTCACTCCCCCCCGGGCCCCCTCCTCTTCCTCACTCCCCCCGGGCCCCCTCCTCTTCCTCACTCCCCCCCCGGGCCCCCTCCTCTTCCTCACTCCCCCCGGGCCCCCTCCTCTTCCTCGCTCCCCCCCCGGGCCCCCTCCTGTTCCTCGCTCCCCCCCGGGCCCCCTCCTCTTCCTCGCTCCCCCCCGGGCCCCCTCCTCTTCCTCACTTCCCCCCGGGCCCCTCCCTCACCCCTCACTCCCCCTGGGCCCCCTCCTCTTCCTCACTCCCCCCCGGGCCCCCTCCTCTTCCTCACTCCCCCCTGGGCCCCTCCCTCACCCCTCACTCCCCCCGGGCCCCCTCCTCTTCCTCACTCCCCCCGAGCCCCTCCCTCACCCCTCACGCCCCCCGGGCCCCCTCCTCTTCCTCACTCCCCCCGGGCCCCCTCCTCTTCCTCACTCCCCCCGGGCCCCCTCCTCTTCCTCACTCCCCCCGGGCCCCCTCCTCTTCCTCACTCCCCCCTGGGCCCCCTCCTCTTCCTCACTCCCCCGGGCCCCTCCCTCACCCCTCACTCCCCCCCGGGCCCCCTCCTCTTCCTCACTCCCCCGGGCCCCTCCCTCACCCCTCACTCCCCCCCGGGCCCCCTCCTCTTCCTCACTCCCCCCGGGCCCCTCCCTCACTCCCCCCGGGCCCCCTCCTCTTCCTCACTCCCCCCGGGCCCCCTCCTCTTCCTCACTCCCCCCTGGGCCCCCTCCTCTTCCTCACTCCCCCCCGGGCCCCCTCCTCTTCCTCACTCCCCCCTGGGCCCCCTCCTCTTCCTCACTCCCCCGGGCCCCTCCCTCACCCCTCACTCCCCCCCGGGCCCCCTCCTCTTCCTCACTCCCCCCGGAGTGTATGTGTGCTGATGTCTGTATGTGTATTTTGTGTGTATGTGTGCTGAGTGTGTGTGTGTGTGTGTGCTGATGTGTGTGTGTGTGTGTGTGTGTGTATGTGTATTTTGTGTATGTGTGCTGATGTGTGTGTGTGTGTGTATTTTGTGTGTATGTGTATTTTGTGTGTATGTGTATTTTGTGTGTATGTGTGCTGAGTGTGTGTGTGTGTGTGTGTGTGTGTGTGTGCTGCTGTGTGTGTGTGTGTGTGTGTGTGTATGTGTATTTTGTGTATGTGTGCTGATGTGTGTGTGTGTGTGTATTTTGTGTGTATGTGTATTTTGTGTGTATGTGTGCTGCTGTGTGTATGTGTGTGTGTGTGTGTATATTTGTATATAGCTGTAGTGTGACCTCACAATACAGCCCCCATAGAAGTCAGTCCTATATCTCTGTACAAAGCTGTAATATAGGGCAGAGTATTTCTCTTTCTGGAGTCCCCATGTAATAGCAGCCAGCATGTCTATGGCTCTGTAATATAATACCGCTATAGGGGTGACATGTAGCCACTAGGCCCGACCATCTCTAGTCGCAGCCCTGAGCCTCAGCAGCCTATGGAGCTCCGGATAGGACGCAATGGATCCAGCTTGTTGGATTGGATATTCCCCTCTTAGGCTCCATTCACACCGGCGCAATCTCACCAGCCTCAGTGTCCTAATGATAGTCTATGGGAGGCTTGCGCATCTCCTCTCTCCGCGTCATTCTCCATTGTGGAGAGAGGAGGCGCACAAACCTCATTATGACACGGAGGCTGGCGGATTTCCACCAGTTTTACTTAGTGTGAACGGAGGCTAAGAAGGCTCCAAATCATCCAGCATATCTGATCACTGCCTTAGGAGTAAGAAGGTGGCAAAAACCTTCCATTATACACCAGTCTGAGCCAGTGCTCTCTGCTGCCCCCTCTGTCCATGTCAGGAACTGTCCAGAGCAGCAGAGGTTTTCTATGGGGATTTGCTGCTCTGGACACTTCCTGCCATGGACAGAGGGGGCAGCAGAGAGCATGGAGCTTGGGTGGCGTGTGAAGTTTCCAAAGAAACCCAGCGGGATCTGCACGCCCCATCAGACACATTAGTCACAGATACATCCCAGAATTTCTGGTAATGGGGGGGCCCAAGCACTTCGGCTGGATGGGGCCCTGAAGTTTCTGATGGCGGCCCTGCACACAGCACAGACACACAGGCCTCAACACTTCTGGAACAAGGTCATGTGGAGCGATGAGATCAAAATGAACCTTCTTGGCCACAACCATGAACGTCACATTTGGAGAGAAGTAACCAAGGTCTATGATAGAAGGAGCACCGACCCTACTGTACGGGAGGGGGGGCGCTGATGTTCCACTAACCATGAGGGGGACCCAGCCACTAACCATGAGGGGGACCCGACCACTAACCATGAGGGGACCCGACCACCAACCATGAGGGGGACCCGACCACTAACCATGAGGGGGACCCGGCCACTAACCATGAACGTTACATTTGGAGAGAAGTAACCAAGGTCTATGATAGAAGGAGCACCGACCCTACTGTACGGGGGGGGGGGGGGGCGCTGATGTTCTGGGGATGTGGGAGCTACAAAGGCTCAGGAAACTTGGTCAAAGAGGAAGGAGAGATTAATGCAGCTGGTTATCAGCAAATACTGGAGATAACTGTGCACGCATGGGACGTACTGGGACGTTCCAACATGACAACCATCCAGAACACAAGGCAAAGTCATTGGCTACAGCAGAACAAGGTGAAGGTTCTGGAGCGGCCGTCTCAGTCCTCTGACCTCAGTATCATTGAGCCGCTCTGGGGAGGACACACCATGCAGGACAGACCAGGAATATACAGGAAACAAGAAGAATGGGCGGCTTTACCATCTGAGAACATACAGAGCCTCATCCACATTGATGTTAGAGGGGGCAATACACGGGGTTAGGAACCAGGGGATGGGAACTTCTCATCAGGGTCATTTGGATGGTTTTGGTTGTGATGATGATTTATACAGAGAAACCCCAGTGATGTGAGAATAAATGGCGTCACCCGACCACTAACCATGAGGGGGACCCGACCACTAACCATGAGGGGACCCAGCCAATAACCATGAGGGGGACCCAGCCACTAACCATGAGGGGGACCCGACCACCAACCATGGGGGGACCCGACCACTAACCATGAGGGGGACCCGACCACTAACCATGAGGGGACCCAGACACTAACCATGAGGGGGACCTGACCACTAACCATGAGGGGGACCCAGCCACTAACCATGAGGGGGACCCGACCACTAACCATGAGGGGGACCCGACCACTAACCATGAGGGAGACCCAGTCACTAACCATGAGGGGGACCTGACCACCAACCATGGGGGGACCCGACCACTAATCATGAGGGGGACCTGACCACTAACCATGAGGGGGACCCGACCACCAACCATGGGGGGACCCGACCACTAACCATGAGGGGGACCCGACCACTAACCATGAGGGGACCCAGCCACTAACCATGAGGGGGACCCAGCCACTAACCATGAGGGGGACCCGACCACCAACCATGGGGGGACCCGACCACTAACCATGAGGGGGACCTGACCACTAACCATAAGGGGACCCAGACACTAACCATGAGGGGGACCCGACCACCAACCATGGGGGGACCCGACCACTAACCATGAGGGGGACCCGACCACTAACCATGAGGAAGACCCAGTCACTAACCATGAGGGGGACCTGACCACCAACCATGGGGGGACCCGACCACTAATCATGAGGGGGACCTGACCACTAACCATGAGGGGGACCCGACCACCAACCATGGGGGGACCCGACCACTAACCATGAGGGGGACCCGACCACTAACCATGAGGGGACCCAGCCACTAACCATGAGGGGGACCCAGCCACTAACCATGAGGGGGACCCGACCACCAACCATGGGGGGACCCGACCACTAACCATGAGGGGGACCCGACCACTAACCATAAGGGGACCCAGACACTAACCATGAGGGGGACCCGACCACCAACCATGGGGGGACCCGACCACTAACCATGAGGGGGACCCGACCACTAACCATGGGGGGACCCGACCACTAACCATGAGGGGGGGGCTGTTTTTGTGTTATTATTCATATTCTCTGAAAAGAGGGCAATAAATTCTGCTGGGGTATGTAACTGTATATCATTAATACTCCATTATACAGGATGTTATATATACTCCGTTATACATTGTTATACACTCTATTGTATATGATATTATATATACTCCGTTATACATTGTTATACACTCTATTGTATATGATATTATATATACTCCGTTATACATTGTTATACACTCTATTGTATATGATATTATATATACTCTGTTATACATTGTTATACACTCTATTGTATATGATATTATATATACTCTGTTATAGAAACCATTAGAAACATTTTTGAATGGAGTCAATGGGAGATTTTATTTCAAAGCACTAGAGAATAAAAACATCTTGTAATACTATATTTTCCCTGCAGGGGTCACTGCAAGGAAAATGATTGGGCGGAGGCATCTTTTCCTAGAGATTATCACCAGAACCAGGTGATCGCTAGGACCAAGTGATCACAGGAACCAAATCTAAGTGATCGCTAGGACCAAGTGATCGCCCGGAATGAGTGATCGTCAGAGCCAAGTGATGGTCAGGAACAAGGTCGGACAAAAGCAGAGAAAAAGAAGCGGCTGCACCTCACACCTATGGCTGACACTAATGCCGCACCTCACACCTATGGCTGACACTAATACCTCACACCTATGGCTGACACTAATGCCGCACCTCACACCTATGGCTGACACTAATACCTCACACCTATGGCTGACACTAATGCTGCACCTCACACCTATGGCTGACACTAATACCTCACACCTATGGCTGACACTAATGCAGCACCTCACACCTATGGCTGACACTAATGCTGCACCTCACACCTATGCCTGATACTAATGCCGCCCCTCACACCTATGGCTGATACTAATGCTGCACCTCACACCTATGGCTGATACTAATGCAGCACCTCACACCTATGCCTGATACTAATGCCGCCCCTCACACCTATGGCTGATACTAATGCTGCACCTCACACCTATGGCTGATACTAATGCCGCCCCTCACACCTATGGCTGACACTAATGCCGCACCTCACACCTATGGCTGACACTAATACCGCACCTCACACCTATGGCTGACACTAATACCTCACACCTATGGCTGACACTAATGCCGCACCTCACACCTATGGCTGACACTAATGCCGCACCTCACACCTATGGCTGACACTAATACCTCACACCTATGGCTGACACTAATGCCGCACCTCACACCTATGGCTGACACTAATACCTCACACCTATGGCTGACACTAATACCTCACACCTATTGCTGACACTAATGCTGCCCCTCACACCTATGGCTAATACTAATGCCGCACCTCACACCTATGGCTGACACTAATGCTGCCCCTCACACCTATGGCTGACACTAACGCCGCACCTCACACCTATGGCTGACACTAATACCGCACCTCACACCTATGGCTGACACTAACGCCAGGGTGTTGGTATATAATTTGATCAAACCATATTGCCTCATGTACCGCGTGCAGGTCCCCTAGTTCACATGAGTCCCGACACTAACCCAGCAAAGCGAGCACAAGCAGGGAAGGGAGGCCACAGAATAGCCCTGCAACCCCAATATCACAGGACCAAACCCCATGCCCCCCCCCCCCCCCCCACCGGCACCGCCAGCGGAGAAGTTCTGGCTTTTGTATCAACCATGGGGGCGATGTGCAGCCATTTCTGTCCTCCAGGCTTGTGCAGTATAGAAAGGGAGTTTACTGTCTCTGGTCGCACACTTACTTCCGATTACTTCCCAGCAGAATGAGCCGCTGAGACGTCTCTGAGACGCTGCCGAGGGAGATGGCGGCCGTCAGATAGCAGCAGTGTCCGGCTTCTGTCAACCCCTTAAGAACTACAGAGAAACCATAAGAGGAGGTTACTTTCCTTCTATCACAAGTGACTCTATAATAAAGCACAATCACCTTCCAGACATAGAGAAGCTACAGCCAGGGTTACATTCACTGGACAAGCTTCAGAGCTGACATCTCCCATCATTCTGCGTTAGGTTTATGGCAATTTACCACAGGTAATATAGAGAAAGAGGAGAGAAACGTGTAATCCCCGGTGCACTGCGGGAGACCGGGGCGAGAAGATGTGTCCGTGGTCTTATGGGTCTCGGAATAAAGAAATTCTGATTCACCTGCAAACGCTGATCCTTCCATCTTGTAATTTCAACACTTCACCACCAGGTGGCGCACAGAGCGTTTGTACACTTCACTATTTGCACAATTAGAAGCTCTGACATATACAGGAGTCTCCTCCGCACCGCCTGAGCTTTAATGTCTTACTCATTTTATTGTTCTTATATTTATTTCCCCAGATAGAACAATTAACCCCCTGTGGCCCAGACTGTGCTGTTCTGCAGCTGTCCCCACATCATCCCCCAGCACCCTCTCCAAGGTTAGGAAGGGTGCTGGGCAGGGCCGTTTTAACAGCTGCTGCTGCCCTAGTCGCTGAACCTGAAGACGCCCCATTTTGGGATCTTGGGGAGAGTGGTTTCGGCCACTTGCATTTCTCTACATGTAGAAACATTGTCTGAATAACACCGCCATACCAGACCTGACCAATACCGCCATACTGTGACTGGATAACACTGCCACACCAGACCTGACCAATACCGCCACACTGTGACTGGATAACACCGCCATACCAGACCTGACCAATACCGCCATACTGTGACTGGACAACACCGCCACACCAGACCTGATACCACCATACTGTGACTGGATAACACCGTCATACCAGACCTGACCAATACCACCATACTAAGACTGGATAACACCGCTACACCAGACCTGACCAATACAGCCATACTGTGACTGGATAACAACGCCATACCAGACCTGACCAATACCGCCACACTGTGACTGGATAACACCGCCACACCAGACCTGATACCACCATACTGTGACTGGATAACAACGCCAGACCTGACCAATACCGCCACACTGTGACTGGATAACACCACTATACCAGACCTAACCAATACCGCCATACTGTGACTGGATAACACCGCTATACCAGACCTGACCAATACGGCCACACTGTGACTGGATAACAACGTCATACCAGACCTGACCAATACCGCCATACTGTGACTGGATAACACCGCCACACCAGACCTGATACCACCATACTGTGACAGGATAACACCGCCATACCAGACCTGACCAATACCGCCACACTGTGACTGGATAACACCGCCACACCAGACCTGATACCACCATACTGTGACTGGATAACACCGCCACACCAAACCTGACCAATACCACCATACTGTGACTGGATAACACCGCCATAACACACCTGACCAATACCACCATACTAAGACTGGATAACACCGCCACACCAGACCTGACCAATACCGCCATACTGTGACTGGATGACACCGCTATACCAGACCTGACCAATACCGCCATACTGTGACTGGATAACACCGCTATACCAGACCTGACTAATACCGCCATACTGTGACTGGATAACACTGCCGCTCTTCTCCGCCATCCTGTATGATATGGACGGTATAGACACCTGCCGCTCCTCTCCGCCATCCTGTATGATATGGACGGTATAGATGGCTGCCGCTCCTCTCCGCCATCCTGTATGATATGGACGGTATAGACGGCTGTCGCTCCTCTCCACCATCCTGTATGATATGGACGGTATAGACGGCTGCCGCTCCTCTCCGCCATCCTGTATGATATGGACGGTATAGACGGCTGCCGCTCCTCTCCGCCATCCTGTATGATATGGACGGTATAGGCGGCTGCCGCTCCTCTCCGCCATCCTGTATGATATGGACGGTATAGACGGCTGCCGCTCCTCTCCGCCATCCTGTATGATATGGACGGTATAGACACCTGCCGCTCCTCTCCGCCATCCTGTATGATATGGACGGTATGAACACCTGCCGCTTCTCTCCGCCATCCTGTATGATATGGACGGTATAGACAGCTGCCGCTTCTCTCCGCCATCCTGTATGATATGGACGGTATAGACGGCTGACGCTCCTCTCCGCCATCCTGTATGATATGGACGGTATAGATAGCTGCCGCTCCTCTCCGCCATCCTGTATGATATGGACGGTATAGATGGCTGCCGCTCCTCTCCGCCATCCTGTATGATATGGACGGTATAGATGGCTGCCGCTCCTCTCCGCCATCCTGGATGATATGGACGGTATAGACGGCTGCCGCTCCTCTCCGCCATCCTGTATGATATGGACGGTATAGACGGCTGCCGCTCCTCTCCGCCATCCTGTATGATATGGACGGTATAGACAGCTGCCGCTCCTCTCCGCCATCCTGGATGATATGGACGGTATAGACGGCTGCCGCTCCTCTCCGCCATCCTGTATGATATGGACGGTATAGACACCTGCCGCTCCTCTCCGCCATCCTGTATGATATGGACGGTATAGATGGCTGCCGCTCCTCTCCGCCATCCTGTATGATATGGACGGTATAGACAGCTGCCGCTCCTCTCCGCCATCCTGTATGATATGGACGGTATAGACACCTGCCGCTCCTCTCCGCCATCCTGTATGATATGGACGGTATAGACAGCTGCCGCTCCTCTCCGCCATCCTGTATGATATGGACGGTATAGACACCTGCCGCTCCTCTCCGCCATCCTGTATGATATGGACGGTATAGACGGCTGCCGCTCCTCTCCGCCATCCTGTATGATATGGACGGTATAGACAGCTGCCGCTCCTCTCCGCCATCCTGTATGATATGGACGGTATAGATGGCTGCCGCTCCTCTCCGCCATCCTGTATGATATGGACGGTATAGATGGCTGCCGCTCCTTTCCGCCATCCTGTATGATATGGACGGTATAGAAGGCTGCCGCTCCTCTCCGCCATCCTGTATGATATGGACGGTATAGACACCTGCCGCTCCTCTCCGCCATCCTGTATGATATGGACGGTATAGACAGCTGCCGCTCCTCTCCGCCATCCTGTATGATATGGATGGTATAGACGGCTGCCGCTCCTCTCCGCCATCCTGTATGATATGGACGGTATAGACAGCTGCCGCTCCTCTCCGCCATCCTGTATGATATGGACGGTATAGACAGCTGCCGCTCCTCTCCGCCATCCTGTATGATATGGACGGTATAGACACCTGCCGCTCCTCTCCGCCATCCTGTATGATATGGACGGTATAGACAGCTGCCGCTCCTCTCCGCCATCCTGTATGATATGGACGGTATAGACACCTGCCGCTCCTCTCCGCCATCCTGTATGATATGGACGGTATAGATGGCTGCCGCTCCTCTCCGCCATCCTGTATGATATGGACGGTATAGATGGCTGCCGCTCCTTTCCGCCATCCTGTATGATATGGACGGTATAGACGGCTGCCGCTCCTCTCCGCCATCCTGTATGATATGGACGGTATAGACACCTGCCGCTCCTCTCCGCCATCCTGTATGATATGGACGGTATAGACAGCTGCCGCTCCTCTCCGCCATCCTGTATGATATGGATGGTATAGACGGCTGCCGCTCCTCTCCGCCATCCTGTATGATATGGACGGTATAGACAGCTGCCGCTCCTCTCCGCCATCCTGTATGATATGGACGGTATAGACAGCTGCCGCTCCTCTCCGCCATCCTGTATGATATGGACGGTGTATGGACGGTGCTAGAGCGGATCCTAGAGGAGCGATCTGACAGATAGAGACCACTCTCAGTCAATAAAGAGTAAATAAATCTATAGACAGTAGCTGGCAGTGATGATAAAGAAGGGCTGGAACGGGGCCGCAGGCCCGCATGACTGGGGTTTGGAGGTGGGACCTGCACGTGGGTCTGGGGGAAGGACCAATGGAGGCTATATTAGGGGGCGGGGGTGAGCAGGAGAACATTCCGGCAGGAGACCGTTGAACAGTGCAGATCTCCAGTTTTGTCCTCCCCTCACCATGGCTGACGTACCTGGCCTCCTGGAGCAGATCCGAGCTGCTGCCAGCTCCACTGATGCGGCGTGGTTAGAGGAGAGGCTTAGGGAGCTGCTGGCAGCTGCTCCCCCGGTGCGGGATCCTTCTCCCTCGCCGACCGCCTGGCGCCCCGTCGGCAGGACTCGTCCGCTGGCTAGGTTAAGCCCGGAACAGGTAGATGTGCAATGTCCCAGAACAGCCCTTCTTCTGCTCATACTTTTATTACAACTGGTTCTGTTCTGGAAAGCTATGGTCCACTGCAAACTGCGTGTATTGTTTTACCCTTCTCAGTATTCAGGTCTGCCATTTCATTCATTTATTGCATGTATATTCAGGTATCAGTGTCTAATGGTATTATGTCGCCTCCTAGTGTTCAAGTATGGTACTTCTCATGTATATTTCTCTGTATATGCCTAATGGTGTGATGATGCAATGGCTGGATGTCACGTGACTGTGCCCTGCTTCCATGGTAACTCCAATGGTCATCGCGCTTTTGGCTGGGGTTACCATGTGACTTTCTGTGCTACCTCAGTCTTGTCCTCCACCTTCAGGAGACAAGTTGTGTGTCTGTCCTCTCTCCCTGCTAAGAGAGAGAGAGAGGCCTGCGTGTGCTCTGCTGCTCCAGTCCACTGGCTGTGTTCCTGTCTCAAGTCTCAAGATTCTCATCTGGGTGTCGATTCTTCAGCCATTCTTCAGTTCCTCTCATCATCATCTTCTCAAATCATCAACAGCAAGTATTTCATTCAAGTCTCATTCCACCCAGCATTTCTACTTCAGTTTCACTACTACTCCCATCATTCAGCACGCTACTCTCACAGCCTATTGCAGCATCACCCATTACTCTGCTTTATCCAAGATTGCCTTATTCCCGGTTGCATCCGGAGAGACTGTTGCTACTAGTTACCACCGTTACAATAAATACACAACTACCGGTGTTTCTGACCCTTGGCATTGGTGTGGTAATTGGTGCCCTGACTAAGGACAACGAAGAATCGCATGCCCAGTATTCCCGCATGGTCAGGAGCCCGGTTTCCAGCTGTATCACCCTCGTGCCTACACCGTGACAACCCTATATCCTACAGCTGCCCCGGTTCCTGCCTGTTAGCACCATCTATACCGCGGAGTGGCCCCTAGGGGCCAGGGCATCGCAGATGCAGGGGTCAGGTGGCACCCACAGAGCCCCTCCGGGGACCCTCCTGGCCAAGCCCCGTGGCCTACTGCCTCTGGCAGGCGGGCTCGGTCCGTGAGGAATCCGTACATGTGGCCTGGCCTAGCGGTGAGGAGCAGGTCCCCTCCTGGCGTTTGGGGGCGGGGCCTGCCCGTCCCTTCTCAGCTTCTCAAGACTACTCCGCGGCAGCGGCCTCCGGCAATGCTCCAGCCTTCCCGCTGGCCTTCCCGCCCTCAGATTGTGGTCCCAATACGTCCCGGCCTAGACCCCGCTCAACCGTGACACATCCCTCCATAGATGGCGTGGCGCCTGTCCTGGTGGCCCCTGGCCTGCAGCTCGTTGCGGCACAAGACCCTGCAGTCCTGGCAGCACCCACAGGCCACAGTCGTGCCTCCAGCTGGGCTTCTGGTGGGGCGCTTGATGAAGAGAGCAGACCCAGCCCTGCAGAGCGGACGGAGTCGGATGCTCAACGTGTGATGCCGGCTGGTGGGATCACAGCACCTGCGCTGTCTGGTGAGTGTTTGTCCCTGTCTTATCCTTTTCCCCCTATTCTGATGTCTCAGGGTAGTGAGGTTAGGCCCCCGTTAGGTTCCCCAATTACTCAATCGGTGGTTGGGGGGCTTATGGGGAGGGTGCCCTGATGGCTAAGGCTCACGTGGAGTCGGCGTTTCGACTCCTGCCGGTCCATGCCGATAATGTCCGGCTCCTGGGTTGCTTCTGGGACGGTGCATAATATGTGGATCGTTGTTTGCCCATGGGATGTTCCATCTCATGTGCTTACTTCGAGGCATTTAGCTCGTTCATCAAGTGGGTGGTACAGGACGTGGCCGGTGTCCAGTCCCTTATCCATTATTTGGACGATTTTTTTATGCATCGGCCCAGCGGGTTCCCCTGTCTGCCGGGCACTTCTGGACACCTTAGAAGGGGTAACTCAGTCTTTCGGAGTCCCCCTTGCACCCAAAAAAACGGAGGGGCCTACTACGGTGCTGAGTTTCTTGGGAATCACTATTGTTTCCATTGCCATGGAGTGTCGGCTGCCGGAGGACAAACTGTTGTCCTTGAGGCATGAGGTTGGGTGGATTAAAGAAGGTTCAACTTAGGGTGCTGCAATCGCTGCTGAGGAAGCTGAACTTCGCCTGCAGGATCATCCCTATGGGTCGGGTGTTTTGTCGTAGGTTAGCGGCTGCTACCGCGGGTGAGAAGGCCCACCCATCATTTTATCAGGTTGACCGTACATGTGCCGGGAAGCCTTAATTCAATTGGGGATTCTCTCTCCCGTTCGCAGGGATAATTGGTCTGAAGTGTCCGGAGCACCTCTGGGAGCTGGGCTGCGGGCAGTGGGACAGTTAATTCGGTCTTCCCTGGCTACTGGTACGTGGGCCTCTTACGAGTCAGCGTGGCGGCTGTGGATGTGAGTGGTGTGAGAGTCTGGGGGGGGGGTTCCTCAAGAAGGGAATGAGAGTAAGCTTGCTTTGTTGGCTGGGGGACATGTCGGTTCGGGGGTGGTCGGTGTCAAGACTTAACCGGGTGTTGGCTGGCTTAGCCTTTGGCTTTAAGTTGCGTCGGTTGCCTGATGTTACAAAGGATTTTGTGGTGGCCCAGGCAGTAAATGGGTTTAGGAGGGATAGGTCTGTTAGGGATTCCCGCCGACCCGTCGGTTTTCAGCTGTTAGAAAGGTTGGGGGTGGGGGGGGGGAGTGAATGAAGTGTGCTGTTCTCCCTATGAGACAGTGCTATTCAGACTGGCATTTGTGTTAGCCTTTTTTGGGGCCCTCAGGATTAGTGAACTTGTGGCGCCTAGTGAGAATAGATTGGGTGGGTTGTTGATGTCTGATGTGCAGGTTTCTTCGGGCAGGGTAGAGTTTTGGATTAGAAAGTCCAAAACGGACCAGTTGGGAGCTGGTCACGGGGTAGTGCTTGGGGGAGTGGTCTAGTCGGTGGTTTGCCCGGTTCGGTGTTTGGAGCTATTTTTGGGAGTGCGCCCTTCTGGTGCTCTTCCGTTGTTGTGCCATGCAGATGGGAAGTACTTGTCCAGATACCAGTTTACTGTTATTTTTCGGCGATGTTTGTCGGTGTTGGGGTTGGATCCGTCCTGTTTTGCTCCACATTCTGCTGGGGGCTGGGGGCGGAGGAAGTGAAAAGGATTGGTCGTTGGGAGTCTGATTGTTACAAAAGCTATGTTGTCCCAGATTATACTGGAAATTAAGAAATTGAGTGCTTAGGGGAGGACATAGGGTTACTGGGTGTGGGGGGGGGGGGGGGTGTTTAACATGATCTTAGGCAGTGGTGTTGCGTTGTGTTTTTTCCTTTTGCAGACGTAGCCCCATCCTTAGTTTGGATACTGGTGCATTCATACGTGGTTCGGGGGGCTCGGCGCGTGGACGTCCGCCCAAACGGGAGGCAGCTTGGTTTCTCGCGGGAGGTGGCGGTCATCAGATGGCTTGGTGTTAGCGGCTTGGTGTGGAGCAGAGTCTTGCCCTTGGTTCACCACTTTGTGGGGTTGGATCGACCTCCTAAGGTATTAGTTCTCCACGTAGGAGGAAATTATTTGGGCGCACGCCCTATGCGGGAGCTGATCGGGGATTTCCGGAATGATCTGTTCAGGCTGTGGACGGAGTTCCCGCATACAATCATTGTTTGGTCGGAAATTGTTCCGTGGGCAACGTGGCGCACAACCAGATCAGTTGTGAGGTTGAACAAGGCTAGAATTAAAGTCAACAGGGCAATCTCCGGTTTTGTTATGAGAAACGGGGGCGTGGCAGTGTAGCACATGGAGTTAGAGGGTGGCCAGGAGGGATTTTGGTTGAGAGACGGGGTTCATTGTCAACACTTGGTATTGATCTTTGGGCCTTGGCTTTGCAGGATGGAATCGAGCGGGCATTGGTGTTGGGGGGAGTTGGTTTTGGTAGCCATACATGGCTTGGTGTCTCGGGCTTTGTCGGCTTTGCGGCTGGAGGCAAATAACTACAGAGATTAATAATTAGAAGTTGGGCATCAGATCTACGGTTAACTACAAGGACCTCCTCCGGGCCTACTGTAACCTGTGTTAATGTTATAATAAATTTATTGAGTTAGTTGCAATAAAACTTATATACTCTTTGTATGTTTTGTATAAATAAACATTGGCTGCTGTGGCCACATTTAGCCAAAACAACGTCTCCGTGTTTTTTTTGGGGAAAACGGGTGGAAAAGGGGGTGGGCGTGCGGGGTTGGAAGGGGAGGGTTGGTATTGTGGGGCGTGGTTTTTGGAACCATACTCTACAATACCAAAGTCATGTTGTTGTGCTTTGTCTTTTACTATCCAATTTTATATTTCTATCCTTTGTTGCATATTTGTGTGTTCCTTTTGTCTCTGGTTACATTTTTAGTGATTCATTTTGCCTTGTAAAATCCTGGACCTGCGCCTGTTGGACCCAGTTGTGGAGGATTTGTGTTGCTATGTAATACACCGCTGTGACCAGGGTAGGGTCGGCATACAGGGCAGTGACCAGGGTTGGGTCGGCATACAGGGCAGTGACCAGGGTAGGGTCGGCATACAGGGCAGTGACCAGGGTAGGGTCGGCATACAGGGCAGTGACCAGGGTAGGGTCGGCATACAGGGCAGTGACCAGGGTAGGGTCGGCATACAGGGCAGTGACCAGGGTAGGGTCGGCATACAGGGCTGTGACCAGGGTAGGGTCGGCATACAGGGCAGTGACCAGGGTAGGGTCGGCATACAGGGCAGAGTGACTGGCCAGGACCTTGGTAATCTCCCCTTACCACCTATCACACATCAGGGGGTGCTTCCCACTGGTTAGTCGGTTGGACTGGCTGGTCAGATAGGGGGGCAGAAATTAATCTTTTTGTGAGGAGACCTTTGCAGGGACTGTCCAACAGGCCAACATTTTTGCAGGCGGCATCCATCTGCATAGTCCCATATACACCACTAATCCTTAAAGCGACTCTGCAGCCCACAATGGGCTGGATCATTAAGACACCTGTGCAATGTTCAAACAGGAGTAAATGTTCCAGTGGCATTCCTAATGCTGAAGAGGGTGGGGAGGAGGGACAGGTACACCCGTAGGGAACGGGGCTCCAACTTTAACCCCTTAGGGACCAAGCCTATTTGGACCTTAATGACCAGGCTCCTTTTTCAAAATCTGACCTGTCTCACTTTATGCGCTTATAGCTCAGTGATGCTGTAACGTATGCTAGCCATTCTGAGATTGTTTTTTCATCACATATGGCACTTTATGTTAGTGGCAACATTTTGTCACTGTCTTGTGTTTTTTGTGAAAAACATCAAAATATCATGAAAAATTTGCACTTTACGAACTTTGAAATTCTCTGCTTCTAAAAAAAGAAAGTCACATGACAAAAATTAGTTAGTAAGTCACATTATCAATATGTCTTCTTTATAATTTTCATAAAATTTCCAAAACTGTTTTTTTTTTGTTGATTTAGGAGGCTTGTATACTGGAAACCCCCATAAGTGACCCCATTTTGGAAACTAGACACCTAAAAGAATTAATCTAGGGGTATAATAAGCATTTTAACCCTACAGGGGCTGGAGCAAAGTATTCACAATAAGGCCGGAAAAAAATGGAAAATAGAAATTTTCCAATAATATATTTGTTAAGATTAAAGTATCTCATTGTCATAGTAAACATGAGAGAAAATGCACCCCAAATTTTGTAACACAGGTTCTCCTGAGTACAACGGTACCCCATATGTGGGCATAAACCACTGTATAGGCACACAGCCGGGCTCAGAAGGGAAGGAGCGCCAATTAGCATTTCCAGTTCAGATTTTGCTGTAGAAGTTTCTGAGCGCCAGGTGCGTTTGCAGAGCCCCTGTAGTGTCCGCAGAATAACCCCCCCCCCCCAAAAGTCACCACATCTTGGAAAGTACACCCCTCAAAGAATACATCTTGGGGTGCAGTGAGCATTTTAATCCCACAGGTATTGGAGGAAAGTATTCAAGACTAGACCGTAAAAATGAAAAAAATTGAATTTTTCCAATAATATTTTTGTTTAGTTTGAAATTTTTCAGTTTCACTAGGAACAGGGGAGAAAAAGCACCCCAACATTTGTAACGGAGCTTCTCCTGAGTACAATGGTACCCCATATGTGGGCATAAATCACTGTATGGGCACACAGCAGGGCTCAGAAGGGAAGGAGTGTCATTTTAGTTACGGGCTGTCTGCGATGGTTACGGGCAATCTGGGGGGTTACAGGTAATCTGGGGAGGTGACGGCCAATCTGGGGTGGTGATGGGCAATCTGGGGTGGTGATGGGCAATCTGGGGTGGTTACAGGTAATCTGGGGTGGTTACGGGCAATCTGGGGTGGTTACAGGTAATCTGGGGTGGTTACGGGCAATCTGGGGTGGTTACAGGTAATGTGGGGTGGTTACAGGTAATGCGGGGTGGTTACAGGCAATCTGAGGTGGTTACAGGTAATCTGGAGT
Organism: Dendropsophus ebraccatus; assembly: GCF_027789765.1. NCBI lineage: Eukaryota > Metazoa > Chordata > Amphibia > Anura > Hylidae > Dendropsophus > Dendropsophus ebraccatus. Next base: position 126,613,087 of record NC_091461.1, read on the forward strand.
GGTTACAGGTAATGCGGGGTGGTTACAGGTAATCTGGGGTGGTTACAGGTAATCTGGAGTGGTTACAGGTAATGCGGGGTGGTTACAGGTAATCTGGGGTGTTTACAGGTAATCTGGAGTGGTTACAGGTAATGTGGGGTGGTTACAGGTAATCTGGGGGGGTTACAGGTAATGTGGGGTGGTTACAGGTAATGCGGGGTGGTTACAGGCAATCTGAGGTGGTTACAGGTAATGCGGGGTGGTTACAGGTAATGCGGGGTGGTTACAGGTAATCTGGGGTGGTTACAGGTAATCTGGAGTGGTTACAGGTAATGCGGGGTGGTTACAGGTAATCTGGGGTGTTTACAGGTAATCTGGAGTGGTTACAGGTAATGTGGGGTGGTTACAGGTAATCTGGGGGGGTTACAGGTAATTTGGAGTGGTTACAGGTAATCTGGGGTGGTTACAGGTAATGCGGGGTGGTTACAGGTAATCCGGGGTGGTTACAGGTAATGCGGGGTGGTTACAGGTAATCTGGGGTGGTTACAGGTAATCCGGGGTGGTTACAGGTAATGCGGGGTGGTTACAGGTAATGCGGGGTGGTTACAGGTAATGCGGGGTGGTTACAGGTAATGTGGGGTGGTTACAGGTAATGCGGGGTGGTTACAGGTAATGCGGGGTGGTTACAGGTAATCTGGGGTGGTTACAGGTAATGCGGGGTGGTTACAGGTAATGTGGGGTGGTTACAGGTAATGCGGGGTGGTTACAGGTAATCCGGGGTGGTTACAGGTAATCTGGGGTGGTTACAGGTAATGCGGGGTGGTTACAGGTAATGTGGGGTGGTTACGGGCAATCTGGGGTGGTTACAGGTAATCTGGGGTGGTTACAGGTAATCCGGGGTGGTTACAGGTAATCCGGGGTGGTTACAGGTAATCCGGGGTGGTTACAGGTAATGCGGGGTGGTTACAGGTGATCCGGGGCACTTGACTTTGGTGACAGGTAAAAAAGTTCCACCATTTGGAACAAGCGATCAGTGGTATATAGTATATACCGCTAATCGCTTGTACTGGGACCACACCGGGTGGTCACCAATCATTGCCCCGTGCTCTCTGTCACCTCTGGTGGTGGAGAGAATGAAGCTTTGATCATTTTTAGAAATTCCATCACTGTGAACAGTGTCTGTTCACAGTGATGGAGGCGGCCATCTTGGATCAGATGGCCGCCCTGGGAGGGGAGGGTCAGTGACCAGGTCACTAGAGTTAATTCTGGGGACAGGGGGGACATGTTCTCATCTCCTCTCACTGTGGATTCACGGTGAGAAGAGATGAAAGCGTTCAGCTGCGCTAGCAATGTCTTTTACCGGTGGCCGCCGTTATACTGGTAATAACGGCGATCGCCGGTGAGGGGACTGGCCAGGACTGACCCCACACTCTGCCCCAACCCCTCAGTGATCTCCGGTAGCTGGGAGGAGGTGGCTGCGGGCATTACCGGCGCCGCTGCACTATTCTGCCCCATCGCCATAAAGAGCTGATGAGTAGAGCCCATTAGTGATCGCCGTAATAATCCGTATCGGCCGTCACTAATAACATAATACATGTATTCTCTGGGTCACTACGGTTACGGCGATACCACATTTCTGTAGTTTTTTTAACTATTATCACTTTGGCGCAACAGAAACTATCTTCCTAGCAAAAACCCACAAAAACTGTCGCCACATTGCAAGATCCATAGCGTTCTTATCTTTTGCGCGACAGAGCTGGTTTGGGCTTATTTTTTTGCGGGAAGATCTGTAGTTTCTATTGATACCAAGTTTTATATGTATAGGACTTTTTGATCTCTTTTATGACGTATTTTCTAAAGTGGATTGATAAAATACTGCTATTCTGGTACTGTTTTTTTTTTTTTTTTTTTACAGCGTGTGTCGTGTGGTACAATTATTGATATTGTTTTATAGATTGGGTCATTACGGACGTAACGATACCAAATATGTATAGGATTTGTGCTTTTGATCACTTTTATGTCACGTTTTATTGTGTATGGGGAATGTAATGCATCTTTATTATTGGGGGGGGCTGGGGGGCAATAACTGCATCACCTGCCGAACAGACTGCAGGACAGATCTTGGATTAAAAGCAGCTATCCGAAGGTACAAGTGGTTTGGGGGGGGGGGGGGGGTCAGATTGTGGGTACAGAGTCGCTTTAATACACGTCAGCTGTAGTAAGAGATAGACTTATAGTGACACCTAGTGACCACATGTGGTAATAGCTACAGAATGGTTAGTATCACCTTTAGCCACCAGTAACGCAGCAATATACGGACATATACACATACACATACAGACATATATACTGTACATATATACAGACACATATACAGATATAAAAGACATATACAGACATATACATATGTGGTGTCCCACAACGGGTGTTGCTCATAGTTACACCCTTCGTAAAAGCCTGTACTTTTTGTGTGTCAGTGGTGATTAAGTAGTGTTAAAGTTTTGCCACAAGATGTCGCTATTGTAAGTGTATATACTTAGTTGATGCACAGCTGTAGAACTGTAAGGGTTATTATTTATTGTTATGTCACATGGATCTGTAGACCAATGAGCGTGTTCTCTTCTTCTATCCTATCACTTCTCTCTCTACTTCTTCTTCACCCGTTCGCAGCACAAGTCAGAGGACAAGTCAGAGATCATCTCAACCCACGCCGCGGACAAGGAGAGTCACAGTGCAGGACAGTATTCACAAAGCAGAAGGCTAGGAACGGATCCGGATAGAGCTACATTTCTAGAAACCTATGAACTCTATCTCTCAGTGGGGGTGCCAGCAGGGAATCCTCAGCATTCCGCTCATCCAAGGTAACAAGGTCGGGGGCTTGTGTCACCCACTAGGACGGGTCTCCCAACACTGGTAGGGCAATAGGTGGTGTGAAGACCAAAAGGTCAAAACACGGGCACAAGTATTCTCTCTCTCTTCTCAAGTATTCTTCTACCTCATCCTCCAACTTCCCGGCAGAGCACAGTACTAATTGGGTTGGGACTCTCACAACATCCTCCTCTCTACCCCTCTGACTCTATACTCTCAGCACGCAACTCAGTCCACACGACTGTACTACTCCTTCTCCGCTCACTACAGATCTGGATCCTAACTTATCAAGTGTCTTATTACGCGTGAAGTATTGCTTCAAGGCAAAGCTGTATGACCTGCCGTACACAAGGTTTTACTAAGTAAAGCAGGCCTTACGATAAAGAGACTCTGTGAGTTCTCGCTCCGCACCAACACAGTACATGAGCATTCCTTGGGTCATCTCCCCTTTCTGTATGTGGCAGTACCAATAGTCCGGGTGGGTCATTGCTCCACTCCGGACCACCATGACTACAACCCAAGGGACCCCGCCACAGCCCAACAGGTCACTGACCACAGGGGAACAAGGTATAATCGGCCCTCTAAAATAAAAGCAGGTGTGCCACCATACCTATGTGCCCAACCGGCACTGGCATCACAACATATCATTGGGCCTGGCTATAGCTCAGCTAACCACCATAGAACTGGTGTCACACTTCATCATCTGGCAAGTGACTGGCCGTACCTCCGCCATGACACCGCAGGGGGTCACCACAGAATTGGCGTCACAAACAGGATTCAAACCTTGTTGTTGCCCATAACTGCTCTCCTAGAGAACTGTGTATGGTGTGTGATTTACTGTACAAAGATTGCCAAGAACTGTGCAACTCGTTTCTGCAATAAAGAGTACAAAGTGCTAAGCACCAAAACACCTATTGCCCTGAAGAAAAGTACCCCAAGGAAACCCCCCGACAGTGCATGTAAAAGTGGGGGAGCCATTCTTTCGGGACTGTATCCTGTATTTGCTAAGTGCACAACAACTTTCAAAAACAAAACCGCGGGAAAACTACACCTAAAGCGCATCAAGATTCCTCAGAAAAGGCGCCAAAGGGCCAACGCTGCCCCCTGGCGGAACACAGGAACATTGTTTCCGGGAGGACCCCTGATGGTAAGACACCTACTTGCCTAGACTTTCAGCACAGCCATGTTGGAGAAGGCTGACGCCCATGTACGTCCCCTTTGCTTCACCGGAAGTGATGACTTCTCCCACAGTTGCTTCAAGATGACAAGCGGAGAGCAACAAGTCATGGACGCTGCGACAAATGCAATCTCTGAGATTGTGGGAGCCCTGGCCCACTGGTCAGTGGCGGCTGCAAGCAAGCAAGCACTTATTGCAGCCCCAGTTCCTGCCATCACCGATCCGGCACCCAGCAGACCCCCTGGGAGGAGTCCCAAGGAGGACAAAGCAGCTTTTTCAGGATCTGGGACCCCGATCGAGATAGTGAAGTGTACTCTGATTTTTCCATCATAGACGAGGATGAGCACATGGCGGAGGCCACGTTTGATGATGACTGCAGTGAGGTAGCTATAGGAGTCGCAGCGGTCGCCATGGCGACCGGGCCCCTACACTAGGGGGGCCCACACAGCCCCCCTGCCACTTGTCTCTTTAAGCATGCACAGATCACTTTGATGTTCCACCCTCACAGTGAGCACAGTGAGCGGGCGGAACATTAAAGCGATCAGAATACAGGAGCAGGACCTGTCAGCGTCCTGCTCCTGTATTCCCTCCCATAGGCTGCCGGCACTTCATACCAGCAGCCTATGGGAGGCCGTGACCTCTCCGGCAGGCGTGATCATGTGACGTCATCACGTCTGCCGGAAGTCCCGTCCCTGCGGCTCGCAAGATGGAGCCCTAAGAGGAGGAGGAAGAGCTGCTGCCTGCACAGCGCAGATTAGGTGAGTAGGATGTTTGTTTTTTTAGGGGCACCTCTGGGGGCATTATTAGTATATGCGGGCACCTCTGGGGGCATTATTAGTATATGGGGGCACCTCTGGGGGCATTATTAGTATATGGGGGCACCTCTGGGGGCATTATTAGTATATGGGGGCACCTCTGGGGGCATTATTAGTATATGGGGGCACCTCTGGGGGCATTATTAGTATATGGGGGCACCTCTGGAGGCATTATTAGTTCATGGGGACACAGCAGGGGGCATTATTAGTATATGGGGGCACCTCTGGGGGCATTATTAGTATATGGGGGCACCTCTGGGGGCATTATTAGTTCATGGGGGCACAGCAGGGGGCATTATTAGTATATGGGGGCACCTCTGGGGGCATTATTAGTATATGGGGGGCACCTCTGGGGGCATTATTAGTTCATGGGGGCACAGCAGGGGGCATTATTAGTATATGGGGGCACCTCTGGGGGCATTATTAGTATATGGGGACACCTCTGGGGGCATTATTAGTTCATGGGGGCACAGCAGGGGGCATTATTAGTTCATGGGGGCACCTCTGGGGGCATTATTAGTTCATGGGGGCACAGCAGGGGGCATTATTAGTATATGGGGGCACCTCTGGGGGCATTATTAGTTCATGGTGCACCTCTGGGGGCATTATTAGTTCCTGGGGGCACCTCTGGGGGCATTATTAGTATATGGGGGCACCTCTGGGGGCATTATTAGTGTATGGGCGCACCTCTGGGGGCATTATTAGTGTATGGGGGCACCTCTGGGGGCATTATTAGTATATGGGGGCACCTCTGGGGGCATTATTAGTATATGGGGGCACCTCTGGGGGCATTATTAGTTTATGGGGCAACTCTGGGGGCATTATTAGTTCATGGGGCACCTCTGGGGGCATTATTAGTTCCTGGGGGCACAGCAGGGGGCATTATTAGTATATGGGGGCACCTCTGGGGGCATTATTAGTTCATGGGGGCACCTCTGGGGCATTATTAGTTCATGGGGGCCAGCAGGGGGCATTATTAGTTCATGGAGGCCACCTCTGGGGGCATTATTAGTTCATGGGGCACCTCTGGGGGCATTATTAGTTCATGGGGGCACCTCTGGGGGCATTATTAGTATATGGGGGCACCTCTGGGGGCATTATTAGTATATGGGGGCACCTCTGGGGGCATTATTAGTATATGGGGGCACCTCTGGGGGCATTATTAGTTCATGGGGCACCTCTGGGGGCATTATTAGTTCATAGGGGCACCTCTGGGGCATTATTATTTAATGGGGAGCAACTCTGGGGGCATTATTATTTCATGGGGGGCACCTCTGGGGGCATTGTTATTTCCTGGGGGCACAGCAGGGGGCATTATTAGCTCATGGGGGCCACCTCTGGGGGCATTATTAGCTCATGGGGGCACAGCAGGGGGCAATATTAGCTCATGGGGGCCACCTCTGGGGGCATTATTAGTTCATGGGGCACCTCTGGGGGCATTATTATTTAATGGGGGGCAACTCTGGGGGCATTATTATTTCATGGGGGCACCTCTGGGGGCATTATTATTTCATGGGGGCACCTCTGGGGGCATTATTAGTTCATGGGGGCACAGCAGGGGATCCTACATACAGGGGGGCACAGCAGGGGATCCTACATACAGGGGGCACAGCAGGGGATCCTACATACAGGGGGCACAGCAGGGGATCCTACATACAGGGGGCACAGCAGGGGATCCTACATACAGGGGGCACAGCGGGGGATCCTACATACAGGGGGCACAGCAGGGGATCCTACATACAGGGGGCAAAGCAGGGGATCCTACATACAGGGGGCACAGCAGGGGATCCTACATACAGGGGGCACAGCAGGGGATCCTACATACAGGGGGGCACAGCAGGGGATCCTACATACAGGGGGCACAGCAGGGGATCCTACATACAGGGGGCACAGCAGGGGATCCTACATACAGGGGGCACAGCAGGGGATCCTACATACAGGGGGCACAGCAGGGGATCCTACATACAGGGGGCACAGCAGGGGATCCTACATACAGGGGGCACAGCAGGGGATCCTACATACAGGGGGCAAAGCAGGGGAACCTACATACAGGGGGCACAGCAGGGGATCCTACATACAGGGGGCACAGCAGGGGATCCTACATACAGGGGGCACAGCGGGGGATCCTACATACAGGGGGCACAGCAGGGGATCCTACATACAGGGGGCACAGCAGGGGATCCTACATACAGGGGGCACAGCAGGGGATCCTACATACAGGGGGCACAGCAGGGGATCCTACATACAGGGGGCACAGCAGGGAATCCTACATACAGGGGGCACAGCGGGGGATCCTACATACAGGGGGCACAGCAGGGGATCCTACATTCAGGGGGCACAGCAGGGGGCATTATTAACTCATGGGGGCCACCTCTGGGGGCATTATTAGTTCATGGGGCACCTCTGGGGGCATTATTATTTAATGGGGGGCAACTCTGGGGGCATTATTTAATGGGGAGCAACTCTGGGGGCATTATTATTTCATGGGGGCACCTCTGGGGGCATTATTATTTCATGGGGGCACCTCTGGGGGCATTATTAGTTCATGGGGGCACAGCAGGGTGCATTTTTAGCTCATGGGGGAACCTCTGGGGGCATTATTAGTTCCTGGGGGCACAGCAGGGGATCCTACATACAGGGGGGCACAGCAGGGGATCCTACATACAGGGGGCACAGCAGGGGATCCTACATACAGGGGGCACAGCAGGGGATCCTACATACAGGGGGGCACAGCAGGGGATCCTACATACAGGGGGCACAGCAGGGGATCCTACATACAGGGGGCACAGCAGGGGATCCTACATACAGGGGGGCACAGCAGGGGATCCTACATACAGGGGGCACAGCAGGGAATCCTACATACAGGGGGCACAGCAGGGGATCCTACATACAGGGGGCACAGCTGGGAATCCTACATACAGGGGGCACAGCGGGGGATCCTACATACAGGGGGCACAGCAGGGGATCCTACATACAGGGGGCACAGTAGGGGATCCTACATACAGGGGGCACAGCAGGGGATCCTACATACAGGGGGCACAGCAGGGAATCCTACATACAGGGGGCACAGCTGGGAATCCTACATACAGGGGGCACAGCAGGGGATCCTACATACAGGGGGCACAGCGGGGGATCCTACATACAGGGGGCACAGCAGGGGATCCTACATACAGGGGGCACAGCAGGGGATCCTACATAAAGGGGGCATCCCACACAGCGCAGTTACTATGGGAGCCGACAGGAGGGAGGAAGGGAAGGAAGTTGCTAGAAATGGGCGGAGCCTAAATTGTTTGTCTCGCAGGTTCTAAGGGGATGAAACGTATCTGGAAGGAATCATCCTGGAGGTCTGGGCCGGATGGAGAGGAAAAGGGAAAGTGACGCCTCAGATCAAAGAAGACGTCACCTGTGAGTCCCTGTATGACACTTTTCTTATTTTGTAGAACATTATTTAGTAGGGGCGCCCCGAGCTAATTTTTTTTTCCAAGGGGGGCCCTGAGGTGGAAAAGGTTGGGAAGCACTGCACAAATCTGTCCCGCTGCGCCCGCTGGCACATGCTGTTATTAGTATATGGGGGCACCTACATGAGGTGGAGGCAGTGGCAAGGCATTAGAACATGGTGGCACATTAGAGTAATTGGATATAACGTTAGATAGGACTTTGCCTGATCGGGGGGAGATGGGGGGGCCCCAAGCTAAAATTTTGCACCAGGGCCCATCAGCCTTTAGCTACGCCCCAGGATGACTGCATGGCTATCCTGGCACCACCGCCCATATCTGAGACTCCGGCCCCAGCAGAGCCGCTAGGCCGCAACCCTTCCGAGGAGGGACCACCTCCACTACCTGCGCTGCCGCAGAGGCAGGACCCCGCAGTTTCTGGACATTCTGAGAGACATTGTCCCAGCTAAGCAGCCGCCCGTCTGTCATCTGGCGACAGAGCAGGACGATGCCCAGAACAAGACAGCACTGGTGGTGACAACCACAGCCAAGTGACAAAGCTACCCGGCAGGTGACCGCATCAGAGCTGGAGCGCAAGTTCATCAGACTACTAGACCAGCGCGGCCAGGTGAGAAACCCCTAGAGAGGCGGAGAGCCACCGTCATTTCCTTCAACAAGGAGAAAGGATTCGGAGTCATCCGTGTGAGCCGAAGAGCAGTCAAAAGATCCATCATTCCTGCGACCAGACAAAACCGAAAGGGAGATCATCGATTACACCCCTCACACCTCTGAACAAGAAAGAGGGGCAGCAGCTGTCCCCAGACCCCGGCATTACACACAGGAGACGTTTAAGCCCACTGCATTACAGGACCTGGGAAGCCTATCACCGGCGGAAGAACAGAATGTTGTGGCTACCACCGCAGGTTCTAAGGCTCCATCAGTACCTGAGACAGAAAGCCGCTGCTAACGCCACTACAGCCAGTCCTGCTGCAGCCGTGTCAGAGGTGTGAACAGTGTCCGACGTGCAGCCCCAGGTCACCTACAACATTGCTGTGATCACAACTCCAACGCCAATGACAACAGCCACAGCATCTACTATGAGAGAGGACTGTCTATGCTGTAAGAGGCTTAGACCCAGGAGGCTTCATCCACCACATCCAAGGAAGAGACCTACAGCTGCATCTCTCACCTCCCAAAAGCACTAAAGAGAGTCCCCCAAGACACTGAAAAGGACGCTATGCTGTCGGCTGAGCTGTTTTGTTAAGACATCTTGGCTCCCCATTGTTTTGTGTGTCCCCCATGTTTGCAACCTCTCTGTTGACGCTCCTGTACACGGCCTGGCCGTGATTCCCCTTCCCTTTTACCCCCTTTCTTGTGAGGAACAAGCCTCGCTGAGGCATCACAGCACCAGCCAGGGTGCACCTAGACGGACATAGACAGATGAATCCAGTATCAGATTTCATTGTAGACAATTGTATTACTGCCTGAAAATCAACAGAGTTTTATTTGCACTTAAACTGTTCTAATATATAGGTTTCCATTTCATAACCCATGCGGTGCCTTAACTAAACCTCCAGTCTTTTTCCAGGTGGATATGGATCTGTAGACCAATGAGCGTGTTCTCTTCTTCTGTCCTATCACTTCTCTCTTTACTTCTTCTTCACCCGTTCGCAGCACACCTTAATAGGGGCTGTAGATAGGAAGTCACATGGGTAGAGGCAGTGTAGGGTCCCCTGTCATTGGACTCTGTAGGGGAAGGACACAAGCCAGAACGCTCTTCATCAGTCTAGTTGGGCCCTGGCCCTCTGCCAGCTCCTCAGTCTCAGTTTGCAGACGCAGGCAGATGCAGTTACCTTTTCTCCTCAAGTAACTCCACTTGACACTATGCAATGTTTAACCCTTCCGTAGAGACGACAAGTCAGAGATCATCTCAACACATGCGTGGACAAGGAGAGTCACAGTGCAGGACAGTATCCACAAAGCAGAAGGCTTGGAACTGATCCAGATAGAGTTCATAGGCTTCTAGCAACTTTGCTCTATCTTCAGCACAGGTGTCAGCAGGGAACCCTCAGCATTCCACTCATCCCAGGTAACAAGGTCTGGGGCTTGTGTCACCCACTAGGACGGGTCCCCCAACACTGTTAGGGCAATAGGTGGTGCGAAGACCCAAAGATCAAAACACGGGCACAAGTATTCTCTCCCTCTTCTCAAGTATTCTTCTACCTCATCCTCCAACATCCCGGCAGAGCACAGTACTACTTGGGTTGGGACTCAGCCCAGCAGGTCACTGACCACAGGGGAACAAGGTATAACCGGCCCTCCAAAATAAAAGCAGGTGTGCCACCATACCTATGTGCCCAACTGGCACTGGTGTCACAACGCAACTCAGGGTCCAGCTATATTTCGGCCAACCACCACTGGAGTGGCGTCACGTCTAACCATCTGGCAAGTGACCGGCAGTTCCTCCTCCATAACACCGCAGGAGGTCACCACACATATATACAGACATATACGGACATATACAGATATACGGACATATACAGATATACGGAGCACCAGGGACCCTGCAGGAGCTGACAGAAGCCTCCATAACAAAAAGGGACGTCTTTCTAGTGTTACCATGGGGACAGAGCTCCTCAGACTCCTCGGACCCTCTGGGAGCTATCCTGAATATTCACTATAGAAAGGATTAGAGCGTAATATGCCGCACAGTGACAACCACAAAACCATCAGCTCCATCATATAGGAGAACTTACCCAGATTGTCCCCCATGGTCATAATAGCCCGATGGTTCAGAGCTGAATCCGACATCTGGTTGGACAACATTACAGCCAAGTGGGGTCTCCAGTCCCCCCAGTCCTTATCCCCACTGGACTACAGAAAGAGAGAGAAACATTACAGTATGGACAGACACAGGATGATAGAGACAGGAGATAGAGCGGCTCAGTGATAGAGACACCAACAGGGGGCGGAGGAGAGCGCAGGGTGTGTAGAGAGAACACAGCATCCAAGTCCTCAAGAAAGGCAGATCACACAGCTCCGCGCCAGGTCACACAGCTCCGCGCCAGGTCACACAGCTCCGCGCCAGGTCACACTCTTCAGCTGCTGCTGAACCTCATCATACACCTCAGCTGCTGCAGAACCTCATCCTACACCTCAGCTGCTGCAGAACCTCATCCTACACCTCAGCTGCTGTAGAATCTCATCCTACACCTCAGCTGCTGCAGAACCTCATCCTACACCTCAGCTGCTGCAAAACCTCACATTACACCTCAGCTACTGCAGAACCTCATCCTACACCTCAGCTGCTGCAGAACCTCATCATACACCTCAGCCGCTGCAGAACCTCATCCTACACCTCAGCTGCTGCAGAACCTCATGCACCTCAGCCTCTGCAGAACCTCACACTACACCAACAGATTATCTGACACATTTTTTAAAGCCAAAAACAGGAATGGATGTGAAAAGGAGGAGAAATCTCAGTCTTTCCTTCCTTTCCTTTCTCAGTTTATAGTCCCTTCCTGGCTTTGGCTTTAAAAAATCTGTCAGATAATCTGTTGGTGCAAAAGGGCCCAAAAATGTTTTGCCTCCTCCATCCACTCTCTCCCCAGGCCAAGCTTCCCCTGCATTAAGTACTTACCTCCCTGAGCCTCCCCTCCCCCTGCATGAAGTACTTACCTCCCTGAGCCTCCCCTTCTCCTCCTGCATGAAGTACTGTACCTCCCTGAGCCTCCCCTCCTGCATGACATAATGTACCTCCCTGAGCCTCCCCTCCCTCCCCCTGCATGAAGTACTGTACCTCCCTGAGCCTCCCCTCCCCCTTCTCCTGCATGAAGCACTTACCTCCGAGGCTCCCCTCCTCCTGCATGAAGTACTTACCTCCCTGAGCCTCCCCTCCCCCTCCTCCTGCATGAAGTACTCTACCTCCCTGAGCCTCTCCTCCCCTCCTCCTGCATGAAGTACTTACCTCCCTGAGCCTCCCCTCCCACTCCTCCTGCATGAAGTACTGTACCTCCCTGAGCCTCCCCTCCCACTCCTCCTGCATGAAGTACTGTACCTCCCTGAGCCTCCCCTCCCCCTCCATGAAGTACTTACCTCCCTGAGCCTTCCCTCCTCCTGCATGAAGTACTTACCTCCCTGAGCCTCCCCTCCTCCTGCATGAAGTACTTACCTCCCTGAGCCTTCCCTCCTCCTGCATGAAGTACTGTACCTCCCTGAGCCTCCCCTCCTCCCTCCCCCTGCATGAAGTACTGTACCTCCCTGAGCCTCCCCCCTCTGCCTGCATGAAGTACTTACCTCCCTGAGCCTCCCCTCCCACTCCTCCTGCATGAAGTACTGTACCTCCCTGAGCCTCCCCTCCCCCTCCTCCTGCATGAAGTACTTACCTCCCTGAGCCTTCCCTCCTCCACCTGCATGAAGTACTTACCTCCCTGAGCCTCCCCTCCCCCTCCTCCTGCATGAAGTACTGTACCTCCCTGAGCCTCCCCTCCCACTCCTCCTGCATGAAGTACTGTACCTCCCTGAGCCTCCCCTCCTCCCTCCCCCTGCATGAAGTACTGTACCTCCCTGAGCCTCCCCCCCTCCGCCTGCATGAAGTACTTACCTCCCTGAGCCTCCCCTCCCACTCCTCCTGCATGAAGTACTGTACCTCCCTGAACCTCCCCTCCCCCTCCTCCTGCATGAAGTACTTACCTCCCTGAGCCTTCCCTCCTCCACCTGCATGAAGTACTTACCTCCCTGAGCCTCCCCTCCCCCTCCTCCTGCATGAAGTACTGTACCTCCTTGAGCCTCCCCTTCCACTCCTCCTGCATGAAGTACTGTACCTCCCTGAGCCTCCCCTCCTCCTGCATGAAGTACTGTACCTCCCTGAGCCTCCCCTCCTCCTGCATGAAGTACTTACCTCCCTGAGCCTCCCCTCCTCCTGCAGGAAGTACTGTGCCTCCCTGAGCCTCCCCTCCTCCTGCATGAAGTACTTACCTCCCTGAGCCTCCCCTCCTCCTGCAGGAAGTACTGTACCTCCTTGAGCCTCCCCTACCCTGGACATCAGGTGATACAGATGGCGGCTTATGTCTTATATAAATCAATGCAGAAAAAAGAAAAGCCACTTACAGTCGCAGCTTGAGGAACACGTCCAGCCATGAGCTGAAACAGCGTCTGTAAGGGGTCATTGACGGCCAGAGTGCTGGTGAACCTGAAAATGGCGACAAAACCATCATTAGTAGTGCGGTGGTGGCCTCTCTGGGGAGAAGATGGGACCGAGTCTACTGGGAGCCGCCGCCTATCTGTGGCCGATCTGCAACAATGTTTCATCCATTTATTACCCGGATTTAGCGTTGCTGACCGTCCTCCTCCAACCAGACTCCTTAGCGGTAATGACCGTCCTCCTCCAACCAGACTCCTTAGCGGTAATGACCGTCCTCCTCCAACCAGACTCCTTAGCAGTAATGACCATCCTCCTCCAACCAGACTCCTTAGCAGTAATGACCATCCTCCTCCAACCAGACTCCTTAGCGGTAATGACCGTCCTCCTCCAACCAGACTCCTTAGCGGTAATGACCGTCCTCCTCCAACCAGACTCCTTAGCGGTAATGACCATCCTCCTCCAACCAGACTCCTTAGCGGTACTGACTGTTCTCCTCCAACCGGACTCCTTAGCGGTACTGACCGTCCTCCTCCAACCAGACTCCTTAGCGGTACTGACCGTCCTCCTCCAACCAGACTCCTTAGCGTTGCTGGCCGTCCTCCTCCAACCAGACTCCTTAGCGGTACTGACCGTCCTCCTCCAACCAGACTCCTTAGCGGTACTGATCGTCCTCCTCCAACCAGACTCCTTAGCGTTGCTGGCCGTCCTCCTCCAACCAGACTCCTTAGCGGTACTGACTGTCCTCCTCCAACCAGACTCCTTAGCGGTACTGCCCATGCTCCTCCAACCAGACTCCTTAGCAGTACTGACCGTCCTCCCCCAAGAAGACTCCTTAGCGGTACTGACCGTCCTCCTCCAACCAGACTCCTTGCCGGTAATGACTGTCCTCCTCCAACTAGACTCCTTAGCAGTACTGACCGAGCTCCTCCAACCAGACTCCTTAGCAGTACTGACTGAGCTCCTCCAACCAGACTCCTTAGCGGTACTGACCGTCCTCCTCCAACCAGACTCCTTAGTAGTACTGACCGTCCTCCTCCAACCAGACTCCTTGCCGGTAATGACTGTCCTCCTCCAACTAGACTCCTTAGCGGTACTGACCGTCCTCCCCCAAGAAGACTCCTTGGCTTGGAGGAGCACGGTCATTACCGCTAAGGAGTCTTCTTGGGGGAGGACGGTAAGTACCGCTAAGGAGTCTGGTTGGAGGAGGACAGTCATTACCGGCAAGGAGTCTGGTTGGAGGAGCACGGTCAGTACTACTAAGGAGTCTGGTTGGAGGAGGATGCTCATTACCGCTAAGGAGTCTGGTTGGAGGAGGACGGTCAGTACCAGCAAGGAGTCTGGTTGTAGGAGGACGGTCATTACCGCTAAGAAGTCTGCTTGGAGGAGGACGGTCATTACCGCTAAGGAGTCTGGTTGGAGGAGGACGGTCATTACTGCTAAGGAGTCTGCTTGGAGGAGGACGGTCATTACCGCTAAGGAGTCTGGTTGGAGGAGGACGGTCAATACTGGCAAGGAGTCTGGTTGGAGGAGGACGGTCATTACCGCTAAGGAGTCTGGTTGGAGGAGGACGGTCATTACTGCTAAGGAGTCTGCTTGGAGGAGGACGGTCATTACCGCTAAGGAGTCTGCTTGGAGGAGGACGGTCATTACCGCTAAGGAGTCTGGTTGGAGGAGGACGGTCATTACTGCTAAGGAGTCTGCTTGGAGGAGGACGGTCATTACCGCTAAGGAGTCTGGTTGGAGGAGGACGGTCAATACTGGCAAGGAGTCTGGTTGGAGGAGGACGGTCATTACCGCTAAGGAGTCTGGTTGGAGGAGGACGGTCATTACTGCTAAGGAGTCTGCTTGGAGGAGGACGGTCATTACCGCTAAGGAGTCTGCTTGGAGGAGGACGGTCATTACCGCTGACTCCTTAGCGGTAATGACCGTCCTCCTCCAATCAGACTCCTTGCCAGTAATGACCGTCCTCCTCCAACCAGACTCCTTAGCGGTAATGACCGTCCTCCTCCAAGCAGACTCCTTGCCAGTAATGACCGTCCTCCTCCAACCAGACTCCTTAGCGGTAATGACCGTCCTCCTCCAAGCAGACTCCTTACTGGTACTGACCGTTTTCCTCCAACCAGACTCCTTAGTGGTACTGACTAATCTTACAGCCTGATGATGAGGATTTCCCATCATCCTCTCTGTGTCTGATCCCCTCCCCTGTTCCCTCCCCGTCTCTGGTTGTCAGTACGACTCACCGTGTCATCACGCCGCTGTAGGTCCGGGAATCCATCTTGCTAGAGAGAAACAAAGCGTGTCCCCAAAGCTGATTCTTCATCGCCAAGTCCAGGGCCTCCTAATAAGAAGGAAAATATCAGCCAGGACAATGCCGAGGAACGAACAGATACAACGGCCGCAGCGGAGATGGAAGTGATAAGCCACACACCGGCCACGTAATAACGCAAACACTTAGGTGTGTGTGGAATCAGGCAGAATCTGATGGCAACATGCTTTCATGCTGCCTGAACTACAAGTCATCAGGACAGTTCCCACAGCTTCTTCCCACTCCACCCGTCCTGCTTCTGCCCCCTTTATCCATCCTGCTGCTCCATCTCTTTTTCTGGCTCCTCCGCTTCTGCCCGCACCTGCCTGCTCCTCCTGCATGCTCCACCGCTTCTGCCCGCTCCTCCTGCTCGCTCCACCGCTTCTGCCCGCACCTGCCTGATCCTCCTGCTCGCTCCACCGCTTCTGCCCGCACCTGCCTGATCCTCCTGCTCGCTCCACCGCTTCTGCCCGCACCTGCCTGCTCCTCCTGCATGCTCCACCGCTTCTGCCCGCTCCTCCTGCTCGCTCAACCGCTTCTGCCCGCACCTGCCTGCTCCTCCTACTCGCTCCACCGCTTCTGCCCGCACCTGCCTGCTCCTCCTGCATGCTCCACCGCTTCTGCCCGCACCTGCCTGCTCCTCCTGCATGCTCCACCGCTTCTGCCCGCTCCTCCTGCTCCTCCCGCTCGCTCCACCACTTCTGCCCGCACCTGCCCGCTCCTCCTGCACGCTCCACCGCTTCTGCCCGCACCTGCCTGCTCCTCCTGCATGCTCCACCGCTTCTGCCCGCACCTGCCTGCTCCTCCTGCATGCTCCACCGCTTCTGCCCGCTCCTCCTGCTCCTCCCGCTCGCTCCACCACTTCTGCCCGCACCTGCCCGCTCCTCCTGCACGCTCCACCGCTTCTGCCCGCACCTGCCTGCTCCTCCTGCTCGCTCCACCGCTTCTGCCCGCACCTGCCTGCTCCTCCTGCTCGCTCCACCGCTTCTGCCCGCAACTGCCCGCTCCTCCTGCACGCTCCACCGCTTCTGCCCGCACCTGCCCGCTCCTCCTGCATGCTCCACCACTTCTGCCCGCACCTGCCCGCTCCTCCTGCACGCTCCACCGCTTCTGCCCGCTCCTCCTGCTCCTCCCGCTCGCTCCACCACTTCTGCCCGCACCTGCCTGCTCCTCCTGCTCGCTCCACCACTTCTGCCCGCAACTGCCCGCTCCTCCTGCACGCTCCACCGCTTCTGCCCGCACCTGCCCGCTCCTCCTGCACGCTCCACCGCTTCTGCCCGCACCTGCCTGCTCCTCCTGCTCGCTCCACCGCTTCTGCCCGCACCTGCCTGCTCCTCCTGCATGCTCCATCGCTTCTGCCCGCTCCTCCTGCTCGCTCCACCGCTTCTGCCCGCACCTGCCTGCTCCTCCTACTCGCTCCACCGCTTCTGCCCGCACCTGCCTGCTCCTCCTGCATGCTCCACCGCTTCTGCCCGCTCCTCCTGCTCCTCCCGCTCGCTCCACCACTTCTGCCCGCACCTGCCCGCTCCTCCTGCACGCTCCACCGCTTCTGCCCGCACCTGCCTGCTCCTCCTGCTCGCTCCACCGCTTCTGCCCGCACCTGCCTGCTCCTCCTGCTCGCTCCACCACTTCTGCCCGCACCTGCCCGCTCCTCCTGCACGCTCCACCGCTTCTGCCCGCACTTGCCTGCTCCTCCTGCTCGCTCCACCGCTTCTGCCCACACCTGCCTGCTCCTCCCGCTAGCTCCACCGCTTCTACCCGCACCTGCCTGCTCCTCCTGCTCGCTCCACCGCTTCTGCCCACACCTGCCTGCTCCTCCCGCTAGCTCCACCGCTTCTGCCCACACCTGCCTGCTCCTCCTGCACGCTCCACCGCTTCTGCCCGCACCTGCCTGCTCCTCCCGCTCGCTCCACCGCTCCTGCCTGCTCCTCCTGCTCGCTCCACCGCTTCTGCCTGCACCTGCCTGCTCCACTGCTTCTGCCCGCACCTGCCTGCTCCTCCTTCTCGCTCCACCGCTTCTGCCCGCTCCTCCTGCTCGCTCCACCGCTTCTGCCCGCTCCTCCTGCTCGCTCCACCGCTTCTGCCCGCACCCAATGTATGATCATGTCCGTACACTGCCGCCCCTCACCACCTGCTCCTCCTGCTCGCTCCACTGCTTCTGCCCGCACCTGCCTGCTCCTCCTGCTCGCTCAACCGCTTCTGCCCGCACCTGCCTGCTCCTCCCGCTCGCTCCACCGCTTCTCCACCGCTCCTGCCCGCTCCTCCTGCTCGCTCCACCGCTCCTGCCTGCTCCTCCTGCTCGCTCCACCGCTTCTGCCCGCACCTGCCTGCTCCTCCTGCTCGCTCCACAGCTTCTGCCCGCTCCTCCTGCTCGCTCCACAGCTTCTGCCCGCTCCTCCTGCTCGCTCCACCGCTTCTGCCCGCTCCTCCTGCTCGCTCCACCGCTTCTGCCTGCTCCTCCTGCTCGCTCCACCGCTTCTGCCCGCACCTGCCTGCTCCTCCTGCTCGCTCCACCGCTTCTGCCCGCACCTGCCTGCTCCTCCCGCTCGCTCCACCGCTCCTGCCTGCTCCTCCTGCTCGCTCCACAGCTTCTGCCCGCTCCTCCTGCTCGCTCCACCGCTTCTGCCCGCTCCTCCTGCTCGCTCCAACGCTTCTGCCTGCTCCTCCTGCTCGCTCCACCGCTTCTGCCCGCACCCAATGTATGATCATGTCCGTACACTGCTGCCCCCACTGTATCCCAATGTATGATCATGTCCGTACACTGCCGCCCCTCACCGCCTGCTCCTCCTGCTCGCTCCACTGCTTCTGCCCGCACCTGCCTGCTCCTCCCGCTCGCTCCACCGCTTCTGCCCGCACCTGCCTGCTCCTCCCGCTCGCTCCACCGCTTCTGCCCGCACCTGCCTGCTCTTCCTGCTCGCTCCACCGCTCCTGCCTGCTCCTCCCGCTCGCTCCACCGCTCCTGCCTGCTCCTCCCGCTCGCTCCACCGCTCCTGCCTGCTCCTCCCGCTCGCTCCACTGCTTCTGCCCGCACCTGCCTGCTCCTCCTGCATGCTGAGGTTTCCCAGCACGACACGGACAGAACCTGACTGATCAGACAATTACTTTCACTGCTCCATGGTGGACGGTACAAGTGCTCGTCAGTGTACGGACATGATCATACATTGGGATACAGTGAGGGGCGGCAGTGTACGGACATGATCATACATTGGGATACAGTGGGGGCGGCAGTGTACGGACATAATCATACATTGGAGGCAGTGAGGGGCGGCAGTGTACGGACATGATCATACATTGGGATACAGTGAGGGGCGGCAGTGTACGGACATGATCATACATTGGGATACAGTGGGGGCGGCAGTGTACGGACATAATCATACATTGGAGGCAGTGAGGGGCGGCAGTGTACGGACATGATCATACATTGGAGGCAGTGAGGGGCGGCAGTGTACGGACATGATCATACATTGGAGGCAGTGAGGGGCGGCAGTGTACGGACATAATCATACATTGGAGGCAGTGAGGGGCGGCAGTGAACGGACATGATCATACATTGGAGGCAGTGAGGGGCGGCAGTGTACGGACAGGATCATACATTGGGATACAGTGGGGGGCGGCAGTGTACGGACATGATTATACATTGGGATACAGTGGGGAGCGGCAGTGTACGGACATGTTCATACATTGGGATACAGTGGGGGCGGCAGTGTACGGACATGATCATACATTGGGATACAGTGAAGGGCGGCAGTGTACGGACATGATCATACATTGGGATACAGTGAGGGGCGGCAGTGTACGGACATGATCATACATTGGAGGCAGTGAGGGGCGGCAGTGTACGGACATGATCATACATTGGGATACAGTGAGGGGCGGCAGTGTACGGACATGATCATACATTGGGATACAGTGGGGGCGGCAGTGTACGGACATGATCATACATTGGAATACAGTGAGGGGCGGCAGTGTACGGACATGATCATACATTGGGATACAGTGGGGGGCGGCAGTGTACGGACATGATCATACATTGGAGGCAGTGAGGGGCGGCAGTGTACGGACATAATCATACATTGGAGGCAGTGAGGGGCGGCAGTGTACGGACATGATCATACATTGGGATACAGTGAGGGGCGGCAGTGTACGGACATGATCATACATTGGGATACAGTGGGGGGCGGCAGTGTACGGACATGATTATACATTGGGATACAGTGGGGAGCGGCAGTGTACGGACATGTTCATACATTGGGATACAGTGGGGGCGGCAGTGTACGGACATGATCATACATTGGGATACAGTGAAGGGCGGCAGTGTACGGACATGATCATACATTGGGATACAGTGAGGGGCGGCAGTGTACGGACATGATCATACATTGGAGGCAGTGAGGGGCGGCAGTGTACGGACATGATCATACATTGGGATACAGTGAGGGGCGGCAGTGTACGGACATGATCATACATTGGAGGCAGTGAGGGGCGGCAGTGTACGGACATGATCATACATTGGGATACAGTGAGGGGCGGCAGTGTACGGACATGATCATACATTGGAGGCAGTGAGGGGCGGCAGTGTACGGACATGATCATACATTGGGATACAGTGAGGGGCGGCAGTGTACGGACATGATCATACATTGGGATACAGTGGGGGCGGCAGTGTACGGACATGATCATACATTGGGATACAGTGGGGGCGGCAGTGTACGGACATGATCATACATTGGAATACAGTGAGGGGCGGCAGTGTACGGACATGATCATACATTGGGATACAGTGGGGGGCGGCAGTGTACGGACATGATCATACATTGGAGGCAGTGAGGGGCGGCAGTGTACGGACATAATCATACATTGGAGGCAGTGAGGGGCGGCAGTGAACGGACATGATCATACATTGGAGGCAGTGAGGGGCGGCAGTGTACGGACAGGATCATACATTGGGATACAGTGGGGGGCGGCAGTGTACGGACATGATTATACATTGGGATACAGTGGGGAGCGGCAGTGTACGGACATGTTCATACATTGGGATACAGTGGGGGCGGCAGTGTACGGACATGATCATACATTGGGATACAGTGAAGGGCGGCAGTGTACGGACATGATCATACATTGGGATACAGTGAGGGGCGGCAGTGTACGGACATGATCATACATTGGAGGCAGTGAGGGGCGGCAGTGTACGGACATGATCATACATTGGGATACAGTGAGGGGCGGCAGTGTACGGACATGATCATACATTGGAGGCAGTGAGGGGCGGCAGTGTACGGACATGATCATACATTGGGATACAGTGAGGGGCGGCAGTGTACGGACATGATCATACATTGGAGGCAGTGAGGGGCGGCAGTGTACGGACATGATCATACATTGGGATACAGTGAGGGGCGGCAGTGTACGGACATGATCATACATTGGGATACAGTGGGGGCGGCAGTGTACGGACATGATCATACATTGGGATACAGTGGGGGCGGCAGTGTACGGACATGATCATACATTGGAATACAGTGGGGGCGGCAGTGTACGGACATGTTCATACATTGGGATACAGTGAGGGGCGGCAGTGTACGGACATGATCATACATTGGGATACAGTGGGGGCGGCAGTGTACGGACATAATCATACATTGGAGGCAGTGAGGGGCGGCAGTGTACGGCCATGATCATACATTGGAGGCAGCGAGGGGCGGCAGTGTACGGACATGATCATACATTGGGATACAGTGAGGGGCGGCAGTGTACGGACATGATCATACATTGGAGGCAGCGAGGGGCGGCAGTGTACGGACATGATCATACATTGGGATACAGTGGGGGCGGCAGTGTACGGACATGATCATACATTGGGATACAGTGAGGGCGGCAGTGTACGGACATGATCATACATTGGGATACAGTGGGGGCGGCAGTGTACGGACATGATCATACATTGGGATACAGTGAGGGCGGCAGTGTACGGACATGATCATACATTGGAGGCAGTGAGGGGCGGCAGTGTACGGACATGATCTTACATTGGAGGCAGTGAGGGGCGGCAGTGTACGGACATGATCATACATTGGAGGCAGTGAGGGGCGGCAGTGTACGGACATGATCATACATTGGGATACAGTGAGGGCGGCAGTGTACGGACATGATCTTACATTGGAGGCAGTGAGGGGCGGCAGTGTACGGACATGATCATACATTGGGATACAGTGAGGGCGGCAGTGTACGGACATGATCATACATTGGAGGCAGTGAGGGGCGGCAGTGTACGGACATGATCTTACATTGGAGGCAGTGAGGGGCGGCAGTGTACGGACATGATCATACATTGGGATACAGTGGGGGCGGCAGTGTACGGACATGATCATACATTGGGATACAGTGAGGGCGGCAGTGTACGGACATGATCATACATTGGAGGCAGTGAGGGGCGGCAGTGTACGGACATGATCTTACATTGGAGGCAGTGAGGGGCGGCAGTGTACGGACATAATCATACATTGGAGGCAGTGAGGGGCGGCAGTGTACGGACATGATCATACATTGGAGGCAGTGAGGGGCGGCAGTGTACGGACATGATTATACATTGGAGGCAGTGAGGGGCGGCAGTGTACGGACATGATCATACATTGGAGGCAGTGAGGGGCGGCAGTGTACGGACATGATCATACATTGGAGGCAGTGAGGGGCGGCAGTGTACGGACATGATCATACATTGGAGGCAGTGAGGGGCGGCAGTGTACGGACATGATTATACATTGGAGGCAGTGAGGGGCGGCAGTGTACGGACATGATCATACATTGGGATACAGTGGGGAGCGGCAGTGTACGGACATGTTCATACATTGGGATACAGTGGGGGCGGCAGTGTACGGACATGATCATACATTGGGATACAGTGAAGGGCGGCAGTGTACGGACATGATCATACATTGGGATACAGTGAGGGGCGGCAGTGTACGGACATGATCATACATTGGAGGCAGTGAGGGGCGGCAGTGTACGGACATGATCATACATTGGAGGCAGTGAGGGGCGGCAGTGTACGGACATGATCATACACTGGAGGCAGTGAGTGTTAGGGTAAGGTGTGTGAGCATAGCCTATTAGAAAAAGCACAGCTATAACCTTGCCAAAACAGCGCCACCCTTGTCCTCAGGCTGTGTGTGGTATTACAGCTCCGCTCCTTCACTTCAATAGAACCCAGACCCAACCTAAGGACTAGAGATGCCCTGACTAGAAGAAGGCGGCCATGTTTTTATAACCCTGGAGAACCCATATAACAAAGATTCAAAAAGACTGAAGTATTAAAAGACGACGATAATAGGAAAGGAACAACTTGCCTTTTTCCTACCAAAGTACAACAGCTTGGTGAATGTCTCCTTGGCTCGTGTAGATGCTATTTGGGTAGATGGGACCTCTCCTGTTAGTAGATCCACCTGTGCCCCATCAGGAAGGAGAGAAGCTTCACCCCCCAGAACCAGCAGGGATCCCGACTCTCCGCCGTAACTCTCCCGCTTGTAGTCTTGGAGTAACAGATCAGCCAGATCCGTCCCAGCAATACACTACGGATATAATAACGTTATAATACACTACGGATATAATAACGTTATAATACACTACGGATATAATAACATTATAATACACCACAGATATAATAACATTATAATACACTACAGATATAATAACATTATAATACACTACAAATATAATAACATTATAATACACTACAGATATAATAACATTATAATACACTACAGATATAATAACATTATAATACACTACAGATATAATAACATTATAATACACTACAAATATAAAAACATTATAATACACTACAGATATAACATTATAATACACTACAGATATAACATTATAATACACTACAGATATAACAACACGTTATAATACACTACAGATATAAAAACATTATAATACACTACAGATATAACATTATAATACACTACAGATATAACATTATAATACACTACAGATATAAAAACATTATAATACACTACAGATATAACATTATAATACACTACAGATATAACAACACGTTATAATACACTACAGATATAACAACACGTTATAATACACTACAGATATAACTAGTGATGAGCGAGTACTAAAATGTTTGGGTGCTCGTTACTCGAGACGAACATCTCCCGATACTCGAGTGCTCGTTTCAAGTAACGAACCCCATTGAAGTCAATGAGAAACTCGAGCGTTTTTGCAGGGGACCCAAGTTCGGTAGAGGGAACGTCGTGTGAAAACCTGTCAACCTCAGAAAATGATGGAAACACAACGGAAATGGACAGGAAACAGCAGGGGCAGCATGTAGGGATGTCTCTGAGGCTGCCTAATGGCACCATTATACCTAATTCTGGGCAACAGCCTGGCTAAAACAGAGGTAGGCATAGGGACCACCCAAAAACTCAGCCTGACACAGCATGGCATTGAGAACACAGGGAACCATTAAAACAGATGTAGCTTATCATGAACCAGCCAAAAATTCAGCCTGACACAGCATAGCAGTGAGGACACAGAGAACCATTAAAAACAGAGGTAGCATATAAACCACCCCAAAATTTAGCCTGACACAGCATGGGGGTGGGGACAGAGTGAACAAGGTAGAAGCGGTAGCCAGTCAGCCTCCCAAAAATTGGGCCAGACACAGCATGGCAGTAAGGACACAGAGAACCATTAAAAGTGAGTGAGGAAGCTAGTGAGCCTCCCAAAAAATTGGAGTGAGGCCAGGGGCTGGTATTTATAGTGGACACGAACCTAGGTGCTAACAGCTAACCGTCAAGGGTACACCTGGGGGTGGTGAGGCCCTGGCTGCGGCTACACAAAAAATAAAAAAAAGATAACACAGCTGGCTGGTTGCTGGGGACGCAATCGGTGGGCCCCAGCAACCAGTGCCGCTCCTCTGCAGACGGAGTGAAGTCAGAGCATGGCAGTGAGGAAACAGAGAACCATTAGAAGTGAGTGAAGTAGCAAGTGAGTCTCCACAAAATTAGGCCAGACACAGCATGGCGAAAGAAGACTTGGCTGTTGGCTGAGAATTGAAGGAGGAGGAGGTGGAGGAGGAAAGGAGATACCAAGAATCTTCATGCTGAGCTGCTTTCCCTGGGTGGACAGTTGAATTCAGGTGAAATCCAGGCTTCATTCATTTTTATAAACTTCAGCCTGTCAGCGCTGTCAGTTGACAGGCGGGTGCGCTTCTCAGTGATGATGGCACCAGCTGCACTGAAGACCCGCTCTGACAACACGCTAGCGGCAGGGCAGCTCAGCACCTCCAAGGCGTAAAGCGCCAGTTCGGGCCACGTATGCAGTTTTGCAACCCAGTAGTTGTAGGTAACAGAGTGATTGGGAAGGACGGTGGTATGGTCAGCAAGGTACTCCCTCACCATGTCCCTGAAGGCTTCCCCCCTACTCTGTCTAGACTGGGGATAGGTGACATAGTCTTGCTGGGGTGCCATGAAACTGTCACAGGCCTTGGAGAGTGTTCCCCTGCCCCTTGACAAGCTGCCTGCTCCACCCCTCCTCTCCCCCGCTCTTTGGCCCACAGAACTACGTCCTCTGGCGCTAGTGGTGTCAGGTGGGAAGTACATTTCAGCTTCTGCACCAGGGCCTGTTGATATTCATTCACTCTCATACTGCGTTCCTCGGCAGGAAAGAGAGTGGAAAAGTTCTGTTTGTACCGAGGGTCCAGGAGGGTGAACACTAGAGATGAGCGAACTGCTCGGACTTTTGGTCAGAAAGCAGTTGGCTCTCTCATCATGCCTTTGATCCTGGCCGCATGCTTGCGCTCACAGGAATATGCGGCTAGGATATTCCAGGGAATCCCTGTTGAATTCACTGGAATATGCAGGCCGCATATTCGCGGGAGCGCAAGTATGCGGCCGAGATCAAAGGCATGATGAGAGAGCGCCGATGCCGTCGGACCAAAAGTCCGAGCAGTTCACTCAGCTGTAGTGAACACCCAGTAAATCGGTGTTGTCAAAAAATTTTTAACCCGAGGGTGACGGGAAAGACAGCCTAACAAAGTCAGCCATGTGCGTACAGGGTACTAACACAAGCAAGAACTCCCTCTCCTCACTAGCCTCAATTTCCTCCTCCTCCTCCACCAATTCCTCCTCTTCAGGCCATACACGCTCAACAACTAAAGGCCCTATTCCACCAACAGATCTGACGACAGATTATCTACCAAAGATTTGAAGCCAAACCCAGGAACAGACTATAAACAGAGAACAGGTCATAGAGGAAAGACTGAGATTTCTCCTCTTTTCAAATCCACTCCTGGGTTTGGCTTCAAATCTTTGGCAGATAATCTGTTGTCAGGTCTGTTGGTGGAATAGGGCCTTAAGGATTGAGCATGGGTACCCTCTTCAGTCGCGGCAGCAGTCTGCTCCTCTTCCTCCTTCATCTCCTCCTCTAATATGCGCTAAAAACTGACGTGAGGTTGGTCTGGCTATCTAGCGGTGGATGTTCTTCCCCCGTCTCCTGAGACAAAGGTAAAGTCTCGGACTTCAGGCTGAGCAGGGAGGTTTGAAGCAGACACAGCAGCGGGATGGTGAGGCTGATGATGGCGGCATCTCCGCTGATCATCTGTGTTGACAGATAGCAGACATCCACTCCACACTGTAGATTTGAGGTAGCTGACTTACCTGACAACCGCTTCTTACCGAGGTTGACATCTGGTATTCCACAATGGCTCTGCGTTGCTGGTAAACCCTGGCTACCATCTGGAAGGTGGAATTCCACCTCATGGGCACGTCGCACAGCAGTCTGTGAGCAAGTGGTTGACTTGTGGAAATGCGCACAGATGCGCCGCACCTTGGTGAGCAAGTCAGCCAAATTGGGGTAGGTCTTAAGGAACCGCAGAACCACAAGATTGAACATGTGGGCCAGGCATGGTACATGTGTGAGGCTGCAGAGTTGCAGAGCCGCCACCAGGTTCCGCCGGTTCCATCGGTCCCAGGCTCTACAAGGTGACCCAATGTGCCGTCAGGGAGATATAGTGTCCTGCCCACCAGCACTTGTCCACGTGTCCGTGGTTAGGTGGACCTTGTCGCTGACCGCGTTGGTCAGGGCACGGATGATGTTATCCGACACGTGCTGGTGTAGGGCTGGGACAGCACACCGTGAAAAGTAGTGGCGGCTGGGGACAGAGTACCGAGGGGCAGCCACCGCCATGAGGTTCCTAAAAGCCTCTGTCTCTACCAGCCAATAGGGCAGCATCTCCAGGCTCAGCAGTTTGCCTATGTGCACATTTAGGGCTTGTGCATGCAGGTGAGTGGCCGTGTATTTGCGTTTCCGTTGAAAGGTCTGCTGCAGGGAGAGTTGAACGCTGCGCTTGGACACCTTGCTGGAGGGTGTGGAGCATAGTGGAGGTGAAGGGATGCGTGTAGGGTGGGAGGCGCTCGTGCCTGGGGCCTGGGCGGGGGGACTGACAGAGCCAGAACCTGACACAGGGGAAGGAGCAGGGGTGCGACTGGCAGTAAGTGAACGGCCTTGGTTCCACTGAGTGGGGTGTTTAGGACTCATATGCCTGCGCATGCTGGTAGTGGTAAGGCTGGTAGTGGTGGCTCCCCTGCTGATCCTGGCGTGGCACACGTTACACACTACAGTCCGTCGGTCATCTGCACTTTCTTTAACCCCTTAAGGACTGGGCCAATTTCAATTTTTGCGTTTTTGTTTTTTTCCTCCTTGTGCATAAAAGGCCATAGCAGTTGCATTTTTCCACCTAGAAACCCACATGACCCCTTATTTTTTGCGTCACTAATTGTACTTTGCAATGACGGCTGAATTTTTGCATAAAGTACACTGCGAAACCAGAAAAAAAATCAAAGTGTGGTGAAATTGAAAAAAAAAACGCATTTTGTTTATTTGGGGGAAATGTGTTTTTACGCCCTGGGGTAAAACTGACTTGTTATGCATGTTCCTCAAGTCGTTACGATTACTATTATATATAACATGTATAACTTATATTGTATCTGATGGCCTGTAAAAAATTCAAACCATTGTCAACAAATATACGTCACTTAAAATCGCTCCATTCCCCGGCTTATAGCGCTTTTATCCTTGGGTCTATGGGGCTGTGTCAGGTGTCAGTTTTTGCGCCATGATGCGTTCTTTCTATCGGTACCTTGATTGCGCATATACGACTTTTTGATCGCTTTTTATTACATTTTTTCTGGATTTGATGAGACCAAAAATGCGCAATTTTGCACTTTGGGATTTTTTTGCGCTGACGCCATTTACCGTGCGAGATCAGGAATGTGATTAATTAATAGTTCGGGCGATTACGCACGCGGCGATAGCAAACATGTTTATTTATTTATTTATTTACTTTTCTTTATAACCTGGGAAAAGGGGGGTGATTCAGACTTTTATTAGGGGAGGGGGATTTTTATTGACAACAACACTATATATTTTTTTTTTACACTTATACTAGAAGCCCCCCTGGGGTTAGGGTTATTCCCCCCCTGGGGTTAGGGTTATTCCCCCCCCTGGGGTTAGGGTTATTCCCCCCCCTGGGGTTAGGGTTATTCCCCCTGGGGTTAGGGTTATTCCCCCCCTGGGGTTAGGGTTATTCCCCCCCCTGGGGTTAGGGTTATTTCCCCTGGGGTTAGGGTTATTCCCCCCTGGGGTTAGGGTTATTCCCCCTGGGGTTAGGGTTATTCCCCCCCTGGGGTTAGGGTTATTCCCCCTGGGGTTAGGGTTATTCCCCCCCCCCTGGGGTTAGAGTTATTCCCCCCCCCCTGGGGTTAGGGTTATTCCCCCCCTGGGGTTAGGGTTATTCCCCCCCTGGGGTTAGGGTTATTCCCCCTGGGGTTAGGGTTATTCCCCCCCCCCTGGGGTTAGAGTTATTCCCCCCCCCCTGGGGTTAGGGTTATTCCCCCCCTGGGGTTAGGGTTATTTCCCCAGGGGTTAGGGTTATTCCCCCCCTGGGGTTAGGGTTATTCCCCTGGGGTTAGGGTTATTCCCCCCCTGGGGTTAGGGTTATTCCCCCCCTGGGGTTAGGGTTATTCCCCCTGGGGTTAGGGTTATTCCCCCTAGGGGACTTCTAGTATATACACTTTGATCTCTCATTGAGTTCTTTGCTGCATAGATATGCTGCAGAGATCCATGAGATCGGCACTCGTTTGCTTTCGGCTGCTGCAGCCGGAAGTAAACGAGTGCCGAGCCGGGGACGGTGCCATCTTGGAGCGGTCCCCGGCCGGCTTCAGAAACGGAGATCGCTCCTCCAGGATAACATCCCGGAGGAGCGATCTCCGCCACTAGACACCAGGGAGACGCTGGATCCGGTAATTGGATGCAGCTGTCATGTCTGACAGCTGCATCTGATTACTGTATTAGCGGGCACGGCGATCGGACCGTGCCCGCTAATACCTACGGTCCCGGGCTACAAGCGGCACCCGGGACCGCCGCGGTTCAGAGCGGGGTCGCCGTGCGGCCCTGCTCTTAACGCCCTTACCGGCAATAGGGCGTACCTATACGCCCTTTGTCGTTAAGGGGTTAAAGAACCTCCAGACTTGGGAACATCTAGGCCTGGCCGCGGGAGTTTGACTCTGTGAAACAGTTGCTGATCTAATCGCTCTGCCCCTGCTTCTCCCTCTGCCCACCCCTCTTTCTCTTCCAACCGCTCCTGCAGGTGAACTTGCCTCCCCCTCAGAAGCACGGTCTTCACTAGGCTTATCCACCCAGCTCGGGTCAGTCACCTCGTCCTCATCCACCAGCTCCTCACTCTCCTCCTCACTTTGAGTTACATCCATGACAACAACCTCACTGTCTGACAACCGGTTCTCATCGTCATCATCAGACGCCTCTTCCAACCCCGCTTACAAGTCCCCACTCTCATCACCCACCGACTGCCTGAGCTGCATAGTTTGGGCATCGGGACAGATCGACTGCTCCGGTTGCTCTGACTCAGGGAAGGGTCCAGAAAAGAGTTCCTGGGAGCCTGGCGGTGGTGGTGGTGGATGGAGGGGCCAGGCTGTGGGGAGGGAGCTGAGCTAATGGAGCAAGGGTTCCTCTCCCTTGGGTAGCGTGGGTGGACCGCGTGGAAGACTAGGTGGTGGATAAGTTACTGGACACATTATCCGCTATCCATGTCAGCACCTGTTCACACTGCTGCAGTTTCAATATCGGTCTACCCTGAGACCCCGTAAGTTGAGCAAAGAAGCTAGGGAGTGGACGTCTGCGGTGTACCACTGCTCCCTCCTCAACAGGTGCTGCTGTGTCACCCTGCCCTCAACCACGGCCTCTGCCAACTGCATCACTTGAAACCCCACGCCCTCGACCCTTTCCCCTGGGGTTCACCATTTATGGACACTGCACAGTCAAGACTGAGATAGCTGCACTACAGATCACAGCAAGCCAAGAAAATATATTACTCAGACTACTTTTGGAGGTTGTTGTATAGTCGGTGTGTAAGCGCAGGTATATAGTGTATGCCACCTCTTAGACAGGGCAATAAGCAGTGAGCTTGGATATGGCTGCACTAAGAAATAATAAAGCAACCCTGATGACTGGCTGCAGATGACAACAGATTCTGGTCACACTAGTATTTGGAGGTTGTTGTATAGAGTATGTGGGTAAGTGGTGGTATATGGTCTATGACACCTGTTACACAGGACAATAAGCAGTGAAGTTCTATGCAGGTGTACTACAAATCACAGCAATACAATCTACGACAGCAGGACCACCAGCCCCAAAGTCATAAAATAGTACTGAGCACATCTTAGGGGTGTGTATGCAACACCTAATGCCCCCTTTCTGCCAGCAGCCGGTCACCACAGTGTGCTGGTGAAATCGTGGTAGCAGCACTACAACTCCCAGCCAGCAGTCTGTAGTAATAGTATTAATAAAAGCTTTTAAGTCCTGAAAAGGTCTGTTTGTTTGTATTGCTGGTATATACCTGGCCTACTGGAAGGCTATATCCTACACTGACACTCTCCCTGACCAGCAGCAGCTCTCTCCCTGATCTCTCACAGCACACGTCTGAAGCCAGCACTGCCCCCGCCCAGTTTTATATGGCAGGGTCATCTGATCTGGCCAACCAATCGCTGCTATCGACATGTATGGGTCCCACGTAGAGATGAGCAAACCGGGTTTGGGTTTGAGTCGATCCGAACCCGATCATTTGGCATTTGATTAGCGGCGGCTGCTGAACTTGGATAAAGCTCTAAGGTTGTCTGGAAAACATGGATACAGCCAATGACTATATCCAATAACTACATCCAATAACTACAACCAATAACTATATCCAATAACTATATCCAATAACTATATCCAATAACTATATCCAATAACTATATCCAATAACTACAGCCAATAACTATATCCAATAACTATATCCAATAACTATATCCAATAACTATATCCAATAACTACAGCCAATAACTATATCCAATAACTACAGCCAATAACTACAGCCAATAACTATATCCAATAACTACAGCCAATAACTACAGCCAATAACTACAGCCAATAACTATATCCAATAACTACAGCCAATAACTACAGCCAATAACTACAGCCAATAACTACATCCAATAACTATATCCAATAACTACATCCAATAACTATATCCAATAACTACATCCAATAACTACAACCAATAACTATATCCAATAACTATATCCAATAACTACAGCCAATAACTATATCCAATAACTACAGCCAATAACTATATCCAATAACTACAGCCAATGACTATATCCAATAAATACATCCAATAACTACATCCAATAACTATATCCAATAACTATATCCAATAACTATATCCAATAACTATATCCAATAACTACAGCCAATAACTATATCCAATAACTACAGCCAATAACTATATCCAATAACTACAGCCAATAACTACAGCCAATAACTACATCCAATAACTATATCCAATAACTATATCCAATAACTACAGCCAATAACTATATCCAATAACTATATCCAATAACTACATCCAATAACTATATCCAATAACTATATCCAATAACTACAGCCAATAACTATATCCAATAACTATATCCAATAACTATATCCAATAACTACAGCCAATAACTATATCCAATAACTATATCCAATAACTACATCCAATACCTACAGCCAATAACTATATCCAATAACTATATCCAATAACTACAGCCAATAACTACAGCCAATAACTACAGCCAATGACTATATCCAATAACTACAGCCAATAACTATATCCAATAACTATATCCAATAACTATATCCAATAACTATATCCAATAACTACAGCCAATGACTATATCCAATAACTATATCCAATAACTACAGCCAATAACTACATACAATAACTACATCCAATAACTACAGCCAATAACTATATCCAATAACTATATCCAATAACTACAGCCAATAACTACAGCCAATAACTACAGCCAATAACTACATCCAATAACTATATCCAATAACTATATCCAATGACTACATCCAATAACTACAGCCAATAACTATATCCAATAACTATATCCAATAACTATATCCAATAACTACAGCCAATGACTATATCCAATAACTACATCCAATAACTATATCCAATAACTATATCCAATAACTACAGCCAATAACTACATCCAATAACTATATCCAATAACTATATCCAATAACTACAGCCAATAACTACAGCCAATAACTACAGCCAATAACTACAGCCAATAACTATATCCAATAACTATATCCAATAACTACAGCCAATAACTACAGCCAATAACTACAGCCAATAACTACAGCCAATAACTATATCCAATAACTATATCCAATAACTACAGCCAATAACTACATCCAATAACTATATCCAATAACTATATCCAATAACTACAGCCAATGACTATATCCAATAACTATATCCAATAACTATATCCAATAACTATATCCAATAACTATATCCAATAACTATATCCAATAACTATATCCAATAACTATATCCAATAACTATATCCAATAACTACAGCCAATAACTACAGCCAATAACTACATCCAATAACTACAGCCAATAACTATATCCAATAACTATATCCAATAACTACAGCCAATGACTACATCCAATAACTACAGCCAATAACTACAGCCAATAACTACAGCCAATAACTACAGCCAATAACTATATCCAATAACTATATCCAATAACTACAGCCAATAACTACAGCCAATAACTACAGCCAATAACTACAGCCAATAACTATATCCAATAACTATATCCAATAACTACAGCCAATAACTACAGCCAATAACTACAGCCAATAACTACAGCCAATAACTACAGCCAATAACTATATCCAATAACTATATCCAATAACTACAGCCAATAACTACAGCCAATAACTACAGCCAATAACTACAGCCAATAACTACATCCAATAACTATATCCAATAACTATATCCAATAACTACATCCAATAACTACAGCCAATAACTACATCCAATAACTACATCCAATAACTACAGCCAATAACTACAGCCAATAACTATATCCAATAACTATATCCAATAACTATATCCAATAACTACAGCCAATAACTACAGCCAATAACTACAGCCAATAACTACAGCCAATAACTATATCCAATAACTATATCCAATAACTACAGCCAATAACTACATCCAATAACTATATCCAATAACTACATCCAATAACTATATCCAATAACTACAGCCAATAACTATATCCAATAACTATAGCCAATAACTATATCCAATAACTATATCCAATAACTACAGCCAATAACTACAGCCAATAACTACAGCCAATGACTATATCCAATAACTATATCCAATAACTACAGCCAATAACTACAGCCAATAACTACAGCCAATAACTATATCCAATAACTATATCCAATAACTACAGCCAATAACTACAGCCAATAACTACAGCCAATAACTACAGCCAATGACTATATCCAATAACTACAGCCAATGACTACAGCCAATAACTACAGCCAATAACTACAGCCAATAACTACAGCCAATAACTACAGCCAATAACTACATCCAATAACTATATCCAATAACTATATCCAATGACTACATCCAATAACTATATCCAATAACTATATCCAATAACTACATCCAATAACTACATCCAATAACTACATCCAATAACTACAGCCAATAACTACAGCCAATAACTATATCCAATAACTATATCCAATAACTACAGCCAATAACTACAGCCAATAACTACAGCCAATAACTACAGCCAATAACTATATCCAATAACTATATCCAATAACTACAGCCAATAACTACAGCCAATAACTACAGCCAATGACTATATCCAATAACTACAGCCAATGACTACAGCCAATAACTACAGCCAATAACTACAGCCAATAACTATATCCAATAACTATATCCAATAACTACAGCCAATAACTACAGCCAATAACTACAGCCAATAACTACAGCCAATAACTACATCCAATAACTATATCCAATAACTATATCCAATGACTACATCCAATAACTATATCCAATAACTATATCCAATAACTACATCCAATAACTACATCCAATAACTACATCCAATAACTACAGCCAATAACTACAGCCAATAACTATATCCAATAACTATATCCAATAACTACAGCCAATAACTACAGCCAATAACTACAGCCAATAACT
Source organism: Dendropsophus ebraccatus (assembly GCF_027789765.1). Classification (NCBI taxonomy): domain Eukaryota; kingdom Metazoa; phylum Chordata; class Amphibia; order Anura; family Hylidae; genus Dendropsophus; species Dendropsophus ebraccatus. Next base: position 126,647,471 of record NC_091461.1, read on the forward strand.
ATATCCAATAACTATATCCAATAACTACAGCCAATAACTACAGCCAATAACTACAGCCAATAACTATATCCATGATTTCCACATTGCCTTAGGGCTTTATCCAACTTCAGCAGCCGCCGCTAATCAAATGCCGAACATTCGGGTCCGGATGGACTCCAGCTGCTCCAGGGTCGCTTATCTCTACAGGAGCGTTGCTAGGGTCCTAAAACATCCGGGGCCCGGGCCCTCTGAGTTTCTCTCCCCCATGCTTTTCTCCCCCCTTTCTCTCCCCCATGCTTTTCTCCCCTCTTTCTCTCCCCCATGCTTTTCTCCCCTTTCTCTCCCCCATGCTTTTCTCCCCTCTTTCTCTCCCCCATGCTTTTCTCCTCTTTCTCTCCCCCATGCTTTTCTCCCCTTTCTCTCCCCCATGCTTTTCTCCCCTGTTTCTCTCCCCCATGCTTTTCTCCCCTTTCTCTCCCCCATGCTTTTCTCCCCTCTTTCTCTCCCCCATGCTTTTCTCCCCTGTTTCTCTCCCCCCCATGCTTTTCTCCCCCCTTTCTCTCCCCCATGCTTTTCTCCCCTCTTTCTCTCCCCATGCTTTTCTCCCCCCTTTCTCTCCCCCATGCTTTTCTCCCCCCTTTCTCTCCCCCATGCTTTTCTCCCCCCTTTCTCTCCCCCATGCTTTTCTCCCCTTTCTCTCCCCCATGCTTTTCTCCCCTCTTTCTCTCCCCCCATGCTTTTCTCCCCTCTTTCTCTCCCCCATGCTTTTCTCCCCTTTCTCTCCCCCATGCTTTTCTCCCCTTTCTCTCCCCATGCTTTTCTCCCCTTTCTCTCCCCCATGCTTTTCTCCCCTCTTTCTCTCCCCATGCTTTTCTCCCTTTCTCTCCCCCATGCTTTTCTCCCCTTTCTCTCCCCCATGCTTTTCTCCCCTTTCTCTCCCCCATGCTTTTCTCCCCTTTCTCTCCCCCATGCTTTTCTCCCCTTTCTCTCCCCCATGCTTTTCTCCCCTCTTTCTCTCCCCCATGCTTTTCTCCCCTCTTTCTCTCCCCCATGCTTTTCCTCCCCTTTCTCTCCCCCATGCTTTTCTCCCCTTTCTCTCCCCCATGCTTTTCTCCCCTTTCTCTCCCCCATGCTTTTCTCCCCTCTTTCTCTCCCCCATGCTTTTCTCCCCTTTCTCTCCCCCATGCTTTTCTCCCCTTTCTCTCCCCCATGCTTTTCTCCCCTTTCTCTCCCCCATGCTTTTCTCCCCTTTCTCTCCTCCATGCTTTTCTCCCCCCTTTCTCTCCCCCATGTCTCTCTCCCCTCTTTCTCTCCCCCATGCTTTTCTCCCCCCTTTCTCTCCCCCATGCTTTTCTCTCCCCTTTCTCTCCCCCATGCTTTTCTCTCCCCTTTCTCTCCCCCATGTCTCTCTCCCCTCTTTCTCTCCTCCATGCTTTTCTCCCCCCTTTCTCTCCCCCATGCTTTTCTCCCCTTTCTCTCCCCCCTGCTTTTCTCCCCTCTTTCTCTCCCCCATGCTTTTCTCCCCTTTCTCTCCCCCATGCTTTTCTCCCCTTTCTCTCCCCCATGCTTTTCTCCCCCGTTTCTCTCCCCCATGCTTTCTCCCCTCTTTCTCTCCCCCTGCTTTTCTCCCGTTTCTCTCCCCATGCTTTTCTCCCCCCTTTCTCTCCCCCATGCTTTTCTCCCCTCTTTCTCTCCCCCCTGCTTTTCTCCCATTTCTCTCCCCCATGCTTTTCTCCCCTTTCTCTCCCCCATGCTTTTCTCCCCCCTTTCTCTCCCCCATGCTTTTCTCCCCTTTCTCTCCCCCATGCTTTTCTCCCCTCTTTCTCTCCCCCCTGCTTTTCTCCCGTTTCTCTCCCCCATGCTTTTCTCCCCTTTCTCTCCCCATGCTTTTCTCCCCCCTTTCTCTCCCCCATGCTTTTCTCCCGTTTCTCTCCCCCATGCTTTTCTCCCCTTTCTCTCCCCCCTGCTTTTCTCCCCCCTTTCTCTCCCCCATGCTTTTCTCCCTTTCTCTCCCCCATGCTTTTCTCCCCTTTCTCTCCCCCATGCTTTTCTCCCTCTTTCTCTCCCCCATGCTTTTCTCCCCTCTTTCTCTCCCCCATGCTTTTCTCCCCTTTCTCTCCCCCATGCTTTTCTCCCCCCTTTCTCTCCCCCATGCTTTTCTCCCCTCTTTCTCTCCCCCATGCTTTTCTCCCGTTTCTCTCCCCCATGCTTTTCTCCCGTTTCTCTCCCCCATGCTTTTCTCCCCTCTTTCTCTCCCCCATGCTTTTCTCCCCTTTCTCTCCCCCATGCTTTTCTCCCCTTTCTCTCCCCCATGCTTTTCTCCTCTTTCTCTCCCCCATGCTTTTCTCCCCTCTTTCTCTCCCCCATGCTTTTCTCCCCTTTCTCTCCCCCATGCTTTTCTCCCCCCTTTCTCTCCCCCATGCTTTTCTCCCCTGTTTCTCTCCCCATGCTTTTCTCCCCTTTCTCTCCCCCATGCTTTTCTCCCCTGTTTCTCTCCCCCATGCTTTTCTCCCCTTTCTCTCCCCCAGGCTTTTCTCCCCTCTTTCTCTCCCCCATGCTTTTCTCCCCTCTTTCTCTCCCCCATGCTTTTCTCCCCTTTCTCTCCCCCATGCTTTTCTCCCCTCTTTCTCTCCCCCATGCTTTTCTCCCCTTTCTCTCCTCCATGCTTTCTCCCCTTTCTCTCCCCCATGCTTTTCTCCCCTCTTTCTCTCCCCCATGCTTTTCTCCCCTCTTTCTCTCCCCCATGCTTTTCTCCCGTTTCTCTCCCCCATGCTTTTCTCCTCTTTCTCTCCTCCATGCTTTTCTCCCCCTTTCTCTCCCCCATGCTTTTCTCCCCTTTCTCTCCCCCATGCTTTTCTCCCCCCTTTCTCTCCCCCATGCTTTTCTCCCCTGTTTCTCTCCCCCATGCTTTTCTCCCCTTTCTCTCCCCCATGCTTTTCTCCCCTGTTTCTCTCCCCCCATGCTTTTCTCCCCTTTCTCTCCCCCATGCTTTTCTCCCCTCTTTCTCTCCCCCATGCTTTTCTCCCCTCTTTCTCTCCCCCATGCTTTTCTCCCCTTTCTCTCCCCCATGCTTTTCTCCCCTTTCTCTCCCCCATGCTTTTCTCCCCTCTTTCTCTCCCCCATGCTTTTCTCCCCTTTCTCTCCCCCATGCTTTTCTCCCCTCTTTCTCTCCCCCATGCTTTTCTCCCCTCTTTCTCTCCCCCATGCTTTTCTCCCCCCTTTCTCTCCCCCATGCTTTTCTCCCCTTTCTCTCCTCCATGCTTTTCTCCCCTCTTTCTCTCCCCCATGCTTTTCTCCCCTCTTTCTCTCCCCCATGCTTTTCTCCCCTTTCTCTCCCCCATGCTTTTCTCCCCTCTTTCTCTCCCCCATGCTTTTCTCCCCTCTTTCTCTCCCCCATGCTTTTCTCCCCCCTTTCTCTCCCCCATGCTTTTCTCCCCTTTCTCTCCTCCATGCTTTTCTCCCCTTTCTCTCCCCCATGCTTTTCTCCCCTCTTTCTCTCCCCCATGCTTTTCTCCCCTCTTTCTCTCCCCATGCTTTTCTCCCGTTTCTCTCCCCCATGCTTTTCTCCCCTTTCTCTCCCCCATGCTTTTCTCCCCCCTTTCTCTCCCCATGCTTTTCTCCCCTTTCTCTCCCCCATGCTTTTCTCCCGTTTCTCTCCCCCATGCTTTTCTCCCGTTTCTCTCCCCCATGCTTTTCTCCCCTCTTTCTCTCCCCCATGCTTTTCTCCCCTCTTTCTCTCCCCCATGCTTTTCTCCCCTCTTTCTCTCCCCCATGCTTTTCTCCCCTCTTTCTCTCCCCCATGCTTTTCTCCCCTCTTTCTCTCCCCCATGCTTTCTCCCCCCTTTCTCTCCCCCATGCTTTTCTCCCCTTTCTCTCCCCCATGCTTTTCTCCCCTCTTTCTCTCCCCCATGCTTTTCTCCCCTCTTTCTCTCCCCCATGCTTTTCTCCCCTTTCTCTCCCCCATGCTTTTCTCCCCCCTTTCTCTCCCCCATGCTTTTCTCCCCCGTTTCTCTCCCCCATGCTTTTCTCCCCTCTTTCTCTCCCCCATGCTTTTCTCCCGTTTCTCTCCCCCATGCTTTTCTCCCCCCTTTCTCTCCCCCATGCTTTTCTCCCCTTTCTCTCCCCCATGCTTTTCTCCCGTTTCTCTCCCCCATGCTTTTCTCCCGTTTCTCTCCCCCATGCTTTTCTCCCCTCTTTCTCTCCCCCATGCTTTTCTCCCCTCTTTCTCTCCCCCATGCTTTCTCCCCCCTTTCTCTCCCCCATGCTTTTCTCCCCTTTCTCTCCCCCATGCTTTTCTCCCCTCTTTCTCTCCCCATGCTTTTCTCCCCTTTCTCTCCCCCATGCTTTTCTCCCCTCTTTCTCTCCCCCATGCTTTTCTCCCCTTTCTCTCCCCCATGCTTTTCTCCCCCCTTTCTCTCCCCCATGCTTTTCTCCCCTTTCTCTCCCCCATGCTTTTCTCCCCTCTTTCTCTCCCCCATGCTTTTCTCCCCTTTCTCTCCCCCATGCTTTCTCCCCCCTTTCTCTCCCCCATGCTTTTCTCCCCCCTTTCTCTCCTCCATGCTTTTCTCCCCTTTCTCTCCCCCATGCTTTTCTCCCGTTTCTCTCCCCCATGCTTTTCTCCCGTTTCTCTCCCCCATGCTTTTCTCCCCTCTTTCTCTCCCCCATGCTTTTCTCCCCTCTTTCTCTCCCCCATGCTTTTCTCCCCTTTCTCTCCCCCATGCTTTTCTCCCTCTTTCTCTCCCCCATGCTTTTCTCCCCTCTTTCTCTCCCCCATGCTTTTCTCCCCTTTCTCTCCCCCATGCTTTTCTCCCCTCTTTCTCTCCCCCATGCTTTTCTCCCCTTTCTCTCCCCCATGCTTTTCTCCCCTCTTTCTCTCCCCCATGCTTTTCTCCCCTCTTTCTCTCCCCCATGCTTTTCTCCCCTCTTTCTCTCCCCCATGCTTTTCTCCCCTTTCTCTCCCCCATGCTTTTCTCCCCTTTCTCTCCCCCATGCTTTTCTCCCCTTTCTCTCCCCCATGCTTTTCTCCCGTTTCTCTCCCCCATGCTTTTCTCCTCTTTCTCTCCTCCATGCTTTTCTCCCCCGTTTCTCTCCCCCATGCTTTTCTCCTCTTTCTCTCCTCCATGCTTTTCTCCCCCCTTTCTCTCCCCCATGCTTTTCTCCCGTTTCTCTCCCCCATGCTTTTCTCCCGTTTCTCTCCCCCATGCTTTTCTCCTCTTTCTCTCCCCCATGCTTTTCTCCTCTTTCTCTCCTCCATGCTTTTCTCCCCCGTTTCTCTCCCCCATGCTTTTCTCTCCTGTTTCTCTCCCTCATGCTTTTCTCCCCTTTCTCTCCCCCATGCTTTTCTCCCCTTTCTCTCCCCCATGCTTTTCTCCCCTTTCTCTCCCCCATGCTTTTCTCCCCCCTTTCTCTCCCCATGCTTTTCTCCCCTTTCTCTCCCCCATGCTTTTCTCCCCTCTTTCTCTCTCCCCATGCTTTTCTCCCCTCTTTCTCTCCCCCATGCTTTTCTCCCCTCTTTCTCTCCCCCCATGCTTTTCTCCCCCCTTTCTCTCCCCCATGCTTTTCTCCCCTTTCTCTCCCCCATGCTTTTCTCCCCTTTCTCTCCCCCATGCTTTTCTCCCCTTTCTCTCCCCCATGCTTTTCTCCCCTTTCTCTCCCCCATGCTTTTCTCCCCTTTCTCTCCCCCATGCTTTTCTCCCCCCTTTCTCTCCCCCATGCTTTTCTCCCCTTTCTCTCCCCCATGCTTTTCTCCCCTCTTTCTCTCCCCCCTGCTTTTCTCCCGTTTCTCTCCCCCATGCTTTTCTCCCCCCTTTCTCTCCCCCATGCTTTCTCCCCTCTTTCTCTCCCCCCTGCTTTTCTCCCATTTCTCTCCCCCATGCTTTTCTCCCCTTTCTCTCCCCCATGCTTTTCTCCCCTTTCTCTCCCCCATGCTTTTCTCCCCCGTTTCTCTCCCCCATGCTTTTCTCTCCTGTTTCTCTCCCTCATGCTTTTCTCCCCTTTCTCTCCCCCATGCTTTTCTCCCCTTTCTCTCCCCCATGCTTTTCTCCCCTTTCTCTCCCCCATGCTTTTCTCCCCCCTTTCTCTCCCCCATGCTTTTCTCCCCCCTTTCTCTCCTCCATGCTTTTCTCCCCCCTTTCTCTCCCCCATGCTTTTCTCCCCTCTTTCTCTCCCCCATGCTTTTCTCCCCTCTTTCTCTCCCCCATGCTTTTCTCCCCTCTTTCTCTCCCCCATGCTTTTCTCCCCCCTTTCTCTCCCCCATGCTTTTCTCCCCTTTCTCTCCCCCATGCTTTTCTCCCCTTTCTCTCCCCCATGCTTTTCTCCCTTTCTCTCCCCCATGCTTTTCTCCCCTTTCTCTCCCCCATGCTTTTCTCCCCTTTCTCTCCCCCATGCTTTTCTCCCCCCTTTCTCTCCCCCCATGCTTTTCTCCCCTTTCTCTCCCCCATGCTTTTCTCCCTCTTTCTCTCCCCCCTGCTTTTCTCCCGTTTCTCTCCCCCATGCTTTTCTCCCCCCTTTCTCTCCCCCATGCTTTTCTCCCCTCTTTCTCTCCCCCTGCTTTTCTCCCATTTCTCTCCCCCATGCTTTTCTCCCCTTTCTCTCCCCATGCTTTTCTCCCCCTTCTCTCCCCCATGCTTTTCTCCCCTTTCTCTCCCCCATGCTTTTCTCCCCTCTTTCTCTCCCCCTGCTTTTCTCCCGTTTCTCTCCCCCATGCTTTTCTCCCCTTTCTCTCCCCCATGCTTTTCTCTCCCCTTTCTCTCCCCCATGCTTTCTCCCCTTTCTCTCCCCCATGCTTTTCTCCCCCTTTCTCTCCCCCATGCTTTTCTCCCCTTTCTCTCCCTCATGCTTTTCTCCCCTTTCTCTCCCCCATGCTTTTCTCCCCTCTTTCTCTCCCCCATGCTTTTCTCCCGTTTCTCTCCCCATGCTTTTCTCCCCTTTCTCTCCCCCATGCTTTTCTCTCCCGTTTCTCTCCCCCATGCTTTTCTCCCCTTTCTCTCCCCCATGCTTTTCTCCTCTTTCTCTCCCCCATGCTTTTCTCCCCTCTTTCTCTCCCCCATGCTTTTCTCCCCTTTCTCTCCCCCATGCTTTCTCCCCCCTTTCTCTCCCCATGCTTTTCTCCCCTGTTTCTCTCCCCCATGCTTTTTCTCCCCTTTCTCTCCCCCATGCTTTTCTCCCCCTGTTCTCTCCCCCATGCTTTTCTCCCCTTTCTCTCCCCCATGCTTTTCTCCCCTCTTTCTCTCCCCCATGCTTTTCTCCCCTCTTTCTCTCCCCCATGCTTTTCTCCCCTTTCTCTCCCCCATGCTTTTCTCCCCTCTTTCTCTCCCCCATGCTTTTCTCCCCTCTTTCTCTCCCCCATGCTTTTCTCCCGTTTCTCTCCCCCATGCTTTTCTCCCCTCTTTCTCTCCTCCATGCTTTTCTCTCCCCTTTCTCTCCCCCATGCTTTTCCCCCTCTTTCTCTCCCCCATGCTTTTCTCCCCTTTCTCTCCCCCATGTCTCTCTCCCCCATGCTTTTCTCCCTGTTTCTCTCCCCCATGCTTTTCTCCCCTTTCTCTCCCCCATGCTTTTCTCCCCTGTTTCTCTCCCCCATGCTTTTCTCCCCTTTCTCTCCCCCATGCTTTTCTCCCCTTTCTCTCCCCCATGCTTTTCTCCCCTGTTTCTCTCCCCCATGCTTTTCTCCCCTTTCTCTCCCCATGCTTTTCTCCCCTCTTTCTCTCCCCCATGCTTTCTCCCCTCTTTCTCTCCCCCATGCTTTTCTCCCCTTTCTCTCCCCCATGCTTTTCTCCCCTTTCTCTCCCCCATGCTTTTCTCCCCTCTTTCTCTCCCCCATGCTTTCTCCCCTTTCTCTCCCCCCATGCTTTTCTCCCCTCTTCTCTCCCCCATGCTTTTCTCCCCTCTTTCTCTCCCCCATGCTTTTCTCCCCCTTTCTCTCCCCCATGCTTTTCTCCCGTTTCTCTCCCCCATGCTTTTCTCCCCTTTCTCTCCCCCATGCTTTTCTCCCCCTCTTTCTCTCCCCCATGCTTTTCCTCCCGTTCTCTCCCCATGCTTTTCTCCCGTTTCTCTCCCCCATGCTTTTCTCCCCCCTTTCTCTCCCCCATGCTTTTCTCCCCCTTTCTCTCCCCCATGCTTTTCTCCCCTTTTCTCTCCCCCATGCTTTTCTCCCCCTTTCTCTCCCCCATGCTTTTCTCCCCTTTTCTCTCCCCCATGCTTTTCTCCCCTTTCTCTCCCCCATGCTTTTCTCCCCTCTTTCTCTCCCCCATGCTTTTCTCCCCCTTTTCTCTCCCCCATGCTTTTCTCCCCTTTCTCTCCCCCATGCTTTTCTCCCCCCTTTCTCTCCCCCATGCTTTTCTCCCCTCTTTCTCTCCCCCATGCTTTTCTCCCCTGTTTCTCTCCCCATGCTTTCTCCCGTTCTCTCCCCATGCTTTCTCCCCTCTTTCTCTCCCCCATGCTTTTCTCCCCTTTCTCTCCCCCATGCTTTTCTCCCCCTTTCTCTCCCCATGCTTTTCTCCCCTTTCTCTCCCCCATGCTTTTCTCCCCGCTTTCTCTCCCCCATGCTTTTCTCCCCGTTTCTCTCCCCATGCTTTTCTCCCCGTTTCTCTCCCCCATGCTTTTCTCCCCCTTTCTCTCCCCATGCTTTTCTCCCGCTTTCTCTCCCCCATGCTTTTCTCCCCTCTTTCTCTCCCCATGCTTTTCTCCCCTTTCTCTCCCCATGCTTTTCTCCCCTTTCTCTCCCCCATGCTTTTCTCCCCTCTTTCTCTCCCCATGCTTTTCTCCCGTTTCTCTCCCCATGCTTTTCTCCCCTTTCTCTCCCCCATGCTTTTCTCCCTCTTTCTCTCCCCCATGCTTTTCTCCCCCCTTTCTCTCCCCCATGCTTTTCTCCCCTTTCTCTCCCCATGCTTTTCCCTCCCTTTCTCTCCCCATGCTTTCTCCCCTCTTTCTCTCCCCCATGCTTTTCTCCCCCTTTCTCTCCCCCATGCTTTTCTCCCCCTTTCTCTCCCCCATGCTTTTCTCCCCCTTTCTCTCCCCCATGCTTTTCTCCCGCTTTCTCTCCCCCATGCTTTTCTCCCCCTTTCTCTCCCCCATGCTTTTCTCCCTCTTTCTCTCCCCCATGCTTTTCTCCCGTTTCTCTCCCCCATGCTTTTCTCCCCTCTTTCTCTCCCCCATGCTTTTCTCCCCTTTCTCTCCCCCATGCTTTTCTCCCCTTTTCTCTCCCCCATGCTTTCTCCCCCTTTCTCTCCCCCATGCTTTTCTCCCCTTTCCTCTCCCCATGCTTTTCTCCCCTTTCTCTCCCCCATGCTTTCTCCCCTTTCTCTCCCCCATGCTTTTCCTCCCCTCTTTCTCTCCCCCATGCTTTTCTCCCCTTTCTCTCCCCCATGCTTTTCTCCCCCTTTCTCTCCCCCATGCTTTTCTCCCCTTTCTCTCCCCCATGCTTTTCTCCCCCTCTCTCCTCCATGCTTTCTCCCCCCTTTCTCTCCCCCATGCTTTTCTCCCCTTTCTCTCCCCATGCTTTTCTCCCCTTTCTCTCCCCCATGCTTTTCTCCCCTTTCTCTCCCCCATGCTTTTCTCCCCCCTTTCTCTCCCCCATGCTTTTCTCCCCTTTCTCTCCCCCATGCTTTTCTCCCCCTTTCTCTCCCCCATGCTTTTCTCCCTCTTTCTCTCCCCATGCTTTTCTCCCCTCTTTCTCTCCCCCATGCTTTCTCCCCTTTCTCTCCCCCATGCTTTTCTCCCCTTTCTCTCCCCCATGCTTTTCTCCCGTTTCTCTCCCCATGCTTTTCTCCCCGTTTCTCTCCCCCATGCTTTTCTCCCTCTTTCTCTCCCCCATGCTTTTCTCCCCCTTTCTCTCCCCCATGCTTTTCTCCTCTGTTTCTCTCCCCATGCTTTTCTCCCCCCTTTCTCTCCCCCATGCTTTTCTCCCCGTTTCTCTCCCCCATGCTTTTCTCCCGTTTCTCTCCCCCATGCTTTTCTCCCCTCTTTCTCTCCCCCATGCTTTTCTCCCCGTTTCTCTCCCCCATGCTTTTCTCCCCTTTCTCTCCCCATGCTTTTCTCCCCTCTTTCTCTCCCCCATGCTTTTCTCCCCCCTTTCTCTCCCCCATGCTTTTCTCCCCTTTCTCTCCCCCATGCTTTTCTCCCCTTTCTCTCCCCCATGCTTTTCCCCCTCTTTCTCTCCCCCATGCTTTTCTCCCCTTTCTCTCCCCCATGCTTTTCTCCCCTTTCTCTCCCCCATGCTTTTCTCCCCTTTCTCTCCCCCATGCTTTTCTCCCCTTTCTCTCCCCCATGCTTTTCTCCCCTTTCTCTCCCCCATGCTTTTCTCCCCTCTTTCTCTCCCCCATGCTTTTCTCCCCCCTTTCTCTCCCCCCTGCTTTTCTCCCCTTTCTCTCCCCCATGCTTTTCTCCCCTTTCTCTCCCCCATGCTTTTCTCCCTCTTTCTCTCCCCCCATGCTTTTCTCCCCCTTTCTCTCCCCCATGCTTTCTCCCCTTTCTCTCCCCCATGCTTTTCTCCCCCTTTCTCTCCCCCATGCTTTTCTCCCCTCTTTCTCTCCCCCATGCTTTTCTCCCCTTTTCTCTCCCCCATGCTTTTCTCCCCTTTCTCTCCCCCATGCTTTTCTCCCCTTTCTCTCCCCCATGCTTTTCTCCCCTTTCTCTCCCCCATGCTTTTCTCCCCTTTCTCTCCCCCATGCTTTTCTCCCCTCTTTCTCTCCCCCATGCTTTTCTCCCCTTTCTCTCCCCCATGCTTTTCTCCCCTTTCTCTCCCCCATGCTTTTCTCCCCCTTTCTCTCCCCCATGCTTTTCTCCCCTTTCTCTCCCCATGCTTTTCTCCCCTTTCTCTCCCCCATGCTTTTCTCCCCTCTTTCTCTCCCCCATGCTTTTCTCCCCCTTTCTCTCCCCCATGCTTTTCTCCCCTCTTTCTCTCCCCCATGCTTTTCTCCCCTTTCTCTCCCCCATGCTTTTCTCCCCTCTTTCTCTCCCCCATGCTTTTCTCCCCTTTCTCTCCCCCATGCTTTTCTCCCCCTTTCTCTCCCCCATGCTTTTCTCCCCGTTTCTCTCCCCCATGCTTTTCTCCCCTCTTTCTCTCCCCCATGCTTTTCTCCCCGTTCTCTCCCCCATGCTTTTCTCCCCCCTTTCTCTCCCCCATGCTTTCTCCCCCTTTCTCTCCCCCATGCTTTTCTCCCGTTTCTCTCCCCCATGCTTTTCTCCCGTTTTCTCTCCCCCATGCTTTTCTCCCCTCTTTCTCTCCCCCATGCTTTTCTCCCCGTTTCTTCTCCCCATGCTTTTCTCCCCTTTCTCTCCCCCATGCTTTTCTCCCCTTTCTCTCCCCCATGCTTTTCTCCCCTCTTCTCTCCCCCATGTTTTTTCGCCCCTCTCTCCCCCATGCTTTTCTCCCCCCTTTCTCTCCCCCATGCTTTTCTCCCCCTTTCTCTCCCCATGCTTTTCTCCCCTCTTTCTCTCCCCCATGCTTTTCTCCCCGTTTCTCTCCCCCATGCTTTTCTCCCCTCTTTCTCTCCCCCATGCTTTTCTCCCCCTCTTTCTCTCCCCCATGCTTTTCTCCCCCTTTCTCTCCCCCATGCTTTTTCTCCCCTTTCTCTCCCCCATGCTTTTCTCCCCTCTTTCTCCCCCCCATGCTTTTCTCCCCTCTTTCTCTCCCCCATGCTTTTCTCCCCCGTTTCTCTCCCCCATGCTTTTTCTCCCCTTTCTCTCCCCCATGCTTTTCTCCCGTTTCTCTCCCCCATGCTTTTCTCCCCGTTTCTCTCCCCCATGCTTTTCTCCCTCTTTCTCTCCCCCATGCTTTTCTCCCCTTTCTCTCCCCCATGCTTTCTCCCCCCTTTCTCTCCCCCATGCTTTTCCCCCCCTTTCTCTCCCCCATGCTTTTCTCCCCTTTCTCTCCCCCATGCTTTTCTCCCCTTTCTCTCCCCCATGCTTTTCTCCCCCTTTCTCTCCCCCATGCTTTTCTCCCCCCCTTTCTCTCCCCCATGCTTTTCTCCCCCTTTCTCTCCCCCATGCTTTTCCCCCCCCGTTTCTCTCCCCCATGCTTTTCTCCCCTCTTTCTCTCCCCCCTGCTTTTCTCCCCCTTTCTCTCCCCCATGCTTTTCTCCCCCTTCTCTCCCCCCTGCTTTCTCCCCTTTCTCTCCCCCATGCTTTTCTCCCCTCTTTCTCTCCCCCATGCTTTTCTCCCCTTTCTCTCCCCCATGCTTTTCTCCCCCCTTTCTCTCCCCCATGCTTTTCTCCCCCCTTTCTCTCCCCCATGCTTTTCTCCCCCTTTCTCTCCCCCATGCTTTTCTCCCCCTTTCTCTCCCCCATGCTTTTCTCCCCTTTCTCTCCCCCATGCTTTTCTCCCCCTTTCTCTCCCCCATGCTTTTCTCCCCTTTCTCTCCCCCATGCTTTTCTCCCCTTTCTCTCCCCCATGCTTTTCTCCCCTTTCTCTCCCCCATGCTTTTCTCCCCCTTTCTCTCCCCCATGCTTTTCTCCCCTTTCTCTCCCCCATGCTTTTCCCCTCTTTCTCTCCCCCATGCTTTTCTCCCCTTTCTCTCCCCCATGCTTTTCTCCCCGTTTCTCTCCCCCATGCTTTTCTCCCCCTTTCTCTCCCCCATGCTTTTCTCCCCCTTTCTCTCCCCCATGCTTTTCTCCCCTTTCTCTCCCCCATGCTTTTCTCCCCCTTTCTCTCCCCCATGCTTTCTCCCCTTTCTCTCCCCATGCTTTTCTCCCCTTTCTCTCCCCATGCTTTTCTCCCCTTTCTCTCCCCCATGCTTTTCTCCCCTTTCTCTCCCCCATGCTTTTCTCCCCTTTCTCTCCCCCATGCTTTTCTCCCCTTTCTCTCCCCCATGCTTTTCTCCCCCTTTCTCTCCCCCATGCTTTTCTCCCCCTTTCTCTCCCCCATGCTTTTCTCCCCTTTTCTCTCCCCCATGCTTTTCTCCCCTTTCTCTCCCCCATGCTTTTCTCCCCTTTCTCTCCCCATGCTTTTCTCCCCTTTCTCTCCCCCATGCTTTCTTCTCCCCTTTCTCTCCCCCATGCTTTTCTCCCCCCTTTCTCTCCCCCATGCTTTTCTCCCCTTTCTCTCCCCCATGCTTTTCTCCCCCCTTTCTCTCCCCCATGCTTTTCTCCCCTTTCTCTCCCCCATGCTTTTCTCCCCTTTCTCTCCCCCATGCTTTTCTCCCCCCTTTCTCCCCCCCCCTTGCTTCTTTCCCCTTTCTCTCCCCCATGCTTTTCTCCCCTCTTCTCTCCCCCATGCTTTTCTCCCCTTTCTCTCCCCCATGCTTTTCTCCCCCTTTCTCTCCCCCATGCTTTTCTCCCCTTTCTCTCCCCCATGCTTTTCTCCCCTTTCTCTCCCCCATGCTTTTCTCCCCTTTCTCTCCCCATGCTTTTCTCCCCTTTTCTCTCCCCCATGCTTTCTCCCCTCTTTCTCTCCCCCATGCTTTTCTCCCCTCTTTCTCTCCCCCATGCTTTTCTCCCCCCTTTCTCTCCCCCATGCTTTTCTCCCCTTTCTCTCCCCCATGCTTTTCTCCCCTCTTTCTCTCCCCCATGCTTTTCTCCCCCCTTTCTCTCCCCCATGCTTTTCTCCCCCCTTTCTCTCCCCCATGCTTTTCTCCCCTTTCTCTCCCCCATGCTTTTCTCCCCTTTCTCTCCCCCATGCTTTTCTCCCCTTTCTCTCCCCCATGCTTTTCTCCCCCCTTTCTCTCCCCCATGCTTTTCTCCCCTTTCTCTCCCCCATGCTTTTCTCCCCTCTTTCTCTCCCCCATGCTTTTCTCCCCCTCTTTCTCTCCCCCATGCTTTTCTCCCCTTTCTCTCCCCCATGCTTTTCTCCCTCTTTCTCTCCCCCATGCTTTTCTCCCCTCTTTCTCTCCCCCATGCTTTTCTCCCCTCTTTCTCTCCCCCATGCTTTTCTCCCCTCTTTCTCTCCCCCATGCTTTTCTCCCCTCTTTCTCTCCCCCATGCTTTTCTCCCCTCTTTCTCTCCCCATGCTTTTCTCCCCTTTCTCTCCCCCATGCTTTTCTCCGTTTCTCTCCCCCTGCTTTTTCCCCCGTTTCTCTCCCCCATGCTTTTCTCCCCTTTCTCTCCTCCATGCTTTTCTCCCCTTTCTCTCCCCATGCTTTTCTCCCCCTTTCTCTCCTCCATGCTTTTCCTCCCCTCTTTCTCTCCCCCATGCTTTTCTCCCCTCTTTCTCTCCTCCATGCGTTTCCTCCCCCTTTCTCTCCCCCATGCTTTTCTCCTCTTTCTCTCCTCCATGCTTTTCCTCCCCGTTTCTCTCCCCCATGCTTTTCTCCTCTTTCTCTCCTCATGCTTTTCTCACCCCGTTTCTCTCCCCCATGCTTTTCTCCTCTTTCTCTCCTCCCATGCTTTTCTCCCCCCTTTCTCTCCCCCATGCTTTTCTCCCGTTTCTCTCCCCCATGCTTTCTCACTCTTCTCTCCTCCATGCTTTTCTCCCCCGTTTCTCTCCCCCATGCTTTTCTCCCCTTTCTCTCCCTCATGCTTTTCTCCCCTTTCTCTCCCCCATGCTTTTCTCCCCCCTTTCTCTCCCCCATGCTTTTCTCCCCTCTTTCTCTCCCTCATGCTTTTCTCCCCTTTCTCTCCCCCATGCTTTTCTCCCCTTCTCTCCCCCATGCTTTTCTCCCCTTTCTCTCCCCCTGCTTTTCTCCCCCTTTCTCTCCCCCCATGCTTTTCTCCTCTTTCTCTCCTCCATGCTTTTCTCCCCCCTTTCTCTCCCCCATGCTTTTCTCACCCCTTTCTCTCCCCATGGCTTTTCTCCCCTTTCTCTCCCCCATGCTTTTCTCCCCCCTTTCTCTCCCCCATGCTTTTCTCCCCTTTCTCTCCCCCATGCTTTTCTCCCCTTTCTCTCCCCCATGCTTTTCTCCCCTGTTTCTCTCCCCCATGCTTTTCTCCCCCCTTTCTCTCCCCCATGCTTTTCTCCCCCTCTTTCTCTCCCCCATGCTTTTCTACCCTTTCTCTCCCCCATGCTTTTCTCCCCTCTTTCTCTCCCCCATGCTTTTCTCCCCTTTCTCTCCCCCATGCTTTTCTCCCCTTTCTCTTCCCCCATGCTTTTTCTCCTCTTTCTCTCCCCCATGCTTTTTCTCCCCTTTCTCTCCCCCATGCTTTTCTCCCCTGTTTCTCTCCCCCATGCTTTTCTCCCCTCTTTCTCTCCCCATGCTTTTCTCCCCTCGTTTCTCTCCCCCATGCTTTTTCTCCCCCTTTCTCTCCCCCCATCTTTCTCCCCTCTTTCTCCCCCCCATGCTTTTCTCCCCTCTTTCTCTCCCCCCCCAGGCTTTTCTCTCCCCCTTTCTCTCCCCATGCTTTCTCCCTCTTTCTCTCCCCATGCTTTTCTCCCCTGTTTCTCTCCCCCATGCTTTTCTCCCCCTTTCCCCTCCCCATGCTTTTCTCCCCTTTCTCTCCCCATGCAGTTTTCTCCCCTTTCTCTCCCCATGCTTTTCTCCCCTTTCTCTCCCCCATGACTTTGTCTCCCCTTTCTCTCCCCCATGCTTTTCTCCCCCCTTTCTCTCCCCCATGCTTTTCTCCCCTTTCTCTCCCCATTGCTTTTCTCCCCTTTCTCTCCCCCATGCTTTTCTCCCCCCTTTCTCTCCCCCATGCTTTTCTCCCCCCTTTCTCTCCCCCCATGCTTCTCTCCCCCCTTTCTCTCCCCCCTGCTTTTCTCCCCCTTCTCTCCCCCATGCTTTTCTCCCCTTTCTCTCCCCCATGCTTTTCTCCCGTTTCTCTCCCCCATGCTTTTCTCCCCTACTTTTCTCTCCCCATGCTTTTCTCCCTCTTTCTCTCCCCATGCTTTTCTCCCTTCTCTCCCCTAAGCTTTCTTCCCCGTTTCTCCCCCCATGCGTTTCTCCCCTTTCTCTCCCCATGCTTTTCTCCCCCTTTCTCTCCCCATGCTTTTCTCCCCTTTCTCTCCCCCATGCTTTTCTCCCCTCTTTCTCTCCCCCATGCTTTTCTCCCTTTCTCTCCCCCATGCTTTTCTCCCCTTTCTCTCCCCCATGCTTTTCTCCCCTTTTCTCTCCCCCATGCTTTTCTCCCCTCTTTCTCTCCCCCATGCTTTTCTCCCCCTTTCTCTCCCTCCCCCCTTTCTCTCCCCCATGCTTTTCTCCCCCCTTTCTCTCCCCCATGCTTTTCTCCCCTTTCTCTCCCCCATGCTTTTCTCCCCTTTCTCTCCCCCATGCTTTTCTCCCCCCTTTCTCTCCCCATGCTTTTCTCCCCTTTCTCTCCCCCATGCTTTTCTCCCCTTTCTCTCCCCCATGCTTTTCTCCCCCTTTCTCTCCCCCCTGCTTTCTCCCCTGTTTCTCTCCCCCATGCTTTTCTCCCCCCTTTCTCTCCCCCATGCTTTTCTCCCCCTTTCTCTCCCCCATGCTTTCTCTCCCCTTTCTCTCCCCCCATGCTTTTCTCCCCTCTTTCTCTCCTCCATGCTTTTCTCCCCCCTTTCTCTCCCCATGCTTTTCTCCCCTTTCTCTCCCCCATGCTTTTCTCTCCCCTTTCTCTCCCCCATGCTTTTCTTCTTTTTTTTTTCCTCCCCTCTTTCTCTCCCCCATGCTTTCTCCTCCATGCTTTTCTCCCCTCTTTCTCTCCCCCATGCTTTTCTCCCCTTTCTCTCCCCATGCTTTTCTCCCTTTTCTCTCCCCCATGCTTTTCTCCCTCTTTTCTCTCCCATGCTTTTCTCCCCTTTTTCTCTCCCCCATGCTTTTCTCCCCTCTTTCTCTCCCCCATGCTTTTCTCCCCTTTCTCTCCCCCTGCTTTTCTCCCCTCTTTCTCTCCCCATGCTTTTCTCCCCCCTTTCTCTCCCCCATGCTTTTCCCCCTTTCTCTCCCCCATGCTTTTCTCTCCCTCTTTCTCTCCCCCATGCTTTTCTCCCCTCTTTCTCTCCCCCATGCTTTTCTCCCATTTCTCTCCCCCATGCTTTTCTCCCTTTCTCTCCCCCATGCTTTTCTCCCCCTTTCTCTCCCCCATGCTTTTCTCCCCTTTCTCTCCCCCATGCTTTTCTCCCCCCTTTCTCTCCCCCATGCTTTTCTCACCTTTTTCTCTCCCCCATGCTTTTCTCCCCTTTCTCTCCCCCATGCTTTTCTCCCCCCTTTCTCTCCCCATGTTTTTTCTCCCCTCTTTCTCTCCCTCATGCTTTTCTCCCCCCTTTCTCCCCTATGCTTTTCTCCCCTGTTTTCTCTCCCCCATGCTTTTTCTCCCCTTTCTCTCCCCCATGCTTTTCTCCCCTCTTTCTCTCCCCCATGCTTTTCTCCCCCCTTTCTCTCCCCCATGCTTTTCTCCCCTTTCTCTCCCCCATGCTTTTCTCCCCCCTTTCTCTCCCCCATGCTTTTCTCCCCTCTTTCTCTCCCCCATGCTTTTCTCCCGTTTCTCTCCCCCATGCTTTTCTCCCCTTTCTCTCCCCATGCTTTTCTCCCCCCTTCTCTCTCCCCATGCTTTTTCTCCCTTTCTCTCCCCCATGCTTTTCTCCCCTTTCTCTCCCCCATGCTTTTCTCCCCCTTTCTCTCCCCCATGCTTTTCCCCCTTTTCTCTCCCCCATGCTTTTCTCCCCTGTTTCTCTCCCCCATGCTTTTCTCCCCTCTTTCTCTCCCCCATGCTTTTCTCCCCCCTTTCTCTCCCCCATGCTTTTCTCCCCCTTTCTCCCCCTCATGCTTTTCTCTCCCCTTTCTCTCCCCCATGCTTTTCTCCCCTCTTTCTCTCCCCCATGCTTTTCTCCCCTTTCCTCTCCCCCATGCTTTTTCTCCCCTTTCTCTCCCCCATGCTTTTCTCCCCCCTTTCTCTCCCCCATGCTTCTCCCCTCTTTCTCTCCCCCATGCTTTTCTCCCCCTTTCTCTCCCCCATGCTTTTCTCCCCTTTCTCTCCCCCCATGCTTTTCTCCCGTTTCTCTCCCCCATGCTTTTCTCCCCTCTTTCTCTCCCCCCATGCTTTTCTCCCCTTTCTCTCCCCCATGCTTTTCTCCCCTCTTTCTCTCCCCCATGCTTTTCTCCCCTCTTTCTCTCCCCATGCTTTTCTCCCCTTTCTCTCCCCATGCTTTTCTCCCCTCTTTCTTCCCCCATGCTTTTCTCCCCTTTCTCTCCCCCATGCTTTTCTCCCTCTTTCTCTCCCCCATGCTTTTCTCCCCCCTTTCTCCCCCCATGCTTTTCTCCCCTGTTTCTCTCCCCCATGCTTTTCTCCCCCCTTTCTCTCCCCCATGCTTTTCTCCCCCCTTTCTCTCCCCCATGCTTTTTCTCCCCGTTTCTCTCCCCCATGCTTTTCTCCCCCTTTCTCTCCCCCATGCTTTTCTCCCTTTCTCTCCCCCATGCTTTTCTCCCCTTTCTCTCCCCCATGCTTTTTCCCCTCCCTTTCTCTCCCCCATGCTTTCCTCCGCTGTTTCTCTCCCCCTTGCTTTTCTCCTCTTTCTCTCCCCCATGCTTTTCTCCCCTCTTTCTCTCCCCATGCTTTTCTCCCCCTTTCTCCTCCCCCATGCTTTTCTCCCCTTTCTCTCCCCATGCTTTTCTCCCCTTTTCTCTCCCCATGCTTTTCTCCTTCTTTCTCTCCCCCATGGCTTTTCTCCCCTTTCTTTCTCCCCCATGCTTTTCTCCCCTTTCTCTCCCCCATGCTTTTCTCCCCTGTTTCTCTCCCCCATGCTTTTCTCCCTTTCTCTCCCCCATGCTTTTCTCCCCTTTTCTCCCCCCATGCTTTTCTCCCCTTTCTCTCCCCCATGCTTTCTCCCCCCTTTCTCTCCCCATGCTTTTCTCCCCCGTTTCCTCCCCCATGCTTTTCTCCCCTCTTTCTCTCCCCCATGCTTTTCTCCCCTTTCTCTCCCCCATGCTTTTCTCCCCTCTTTCTCTCCCCCATGCTTTTCTTCCCCCCGTTTCTCTCCCATGCTTTTCTCCCCCTTTCTCTCCCCCATGCTTTTCTCCCCTTTCTCTCCCCCATGCTTTTCTCCCTCTTTCTCTCCCCCATGCTTTCTCTCCCTTTTCTCCCCCATGCTTTTCTCCCCTTTCTCTCCCCCATGCTTTTCTCCCCTCTTTCTCTCCCCCATGCTTTTCTCCCCCCTTTCTCTCCCCCATGCTTTTCTCCCCTTTCTCTCCTCCATGCTTTTCTCCCCTTTCTCTCCCCATGCTTTTCTCCCCTCTTTCTCTCCCCCATGCTTTTCTTCCCCTTTCTCTCCCCCATGCTTTTCTCCCCCTCTTCTCTCCCCCATGCTTTTCTCCCCCCTTTCTCTCCCCCATGCTTTTTCTCCCCTTTCTCTCCCCCATGCTTTTCTCCCCCCTTTCTCTCCCCCATGCTTTTCTCCCCTCTTTCTCTCCCCCATGCTTTTCTCCCCTTTCTCTCCCCCATGCTTTTCTCCCCTCTTTCTCTCCCCCATGCTTTTCTCCCCTCTTTCTCTCCCCATGCTTTTCTCCCCTCTTTCTCTCCCCCTGCTTTTCTCCCCTTTCTCTCCCCCATGCTTTTCTCCCCCCTTTCTCTCTCCCCATGCTTTTCTCGCCCCTTTCTCTCCCCCATGCTTTTCTCCCCTCTTTCTCTCCCCCATGCTTTTCTCCCGTTTCTCTCCCCATGCTTTTCTCCCCTTTCTCTCCCCCATGCTTTTCTCCCCTTTCTCTCCCCCATGCTTTTCTCCCCTTTCTCTCCCCCATGCTTTTCCTCCCCCTTTCTCTCCCCCATGCTTTTCTCCCCCTTTCTCTCCCCCATGCTTTTCTCCCCTCTTTCTCTCCCCCATGCTTTTCTCCCTCATATACTTCTCTCCCCCTGCTTTTCTCCCCCTTTTTCTCTCCCCATGCTTTTCTCCCCCTCTTTCTCTCCCCCATGCTTTTCTCCCCTTTCTCTCCCCCATGCTTTTCTCCCCTCCTTTCTCTCCCCCATGCTTTCTCCCCCCTTTCTCTCCCCCCATGCTTTTCTCCCCTTTCTCTCCCCCATGCTTTTCTCCCCTCTTTCTCTCCCCCATGCTTTTCTCCCCCTCTTCTCTCCCCCATGCTTTTCTCCCCTTTCTCTCCCCCATGCTTTTCTCCCCCCTTTCTCTCCCCATGCTTTTCTCCCCCGTTTCTCTCTCCCTGCTTTTCTCCCCCTCTTTCTCTCTCCCCCATGCTTTTCTCCCCTTTCTCTCCCCCATGCTTTTCTCCCCCCTTTCTCTCCCCCATGCTTTTCTCCCCTTCTCTCCCCCATGCTTTTCTCCCGTTTCTCTCCCATGCTTTTCTCCCGTTCTCTCCCCTGCTTTTCTCCCTCTTTCTCTCCCCATGCTTTTCTCCCCTCTTTCTCTCCCCCATGCTTTCTCCCCCCTTTCTCTCCCCCATGCTTTTCTCCCCTTCTCTCCCCCATGCTTTCCTCCCCTCTTTCTCTCCCCCATGCTTCTCCCCCTTTCTCTCCCCATTTCTTTCTCTCCCCTTTCTCTCCCCCATGCTTTTCTCCCCTCTTCTCTCCCCCATGCTTTTCTCCCCTCTTTCTCTCCCCCATGCTTTTCTCCCCTTTCTCTCCCCCATGCTTTCTCCCCTTTCTCTCCCCCATGTCTCTCTCCCCTTTCTCTCCCCCATGCTTTTCTCCCCTCTTTCTCTCCCCCATGCTTTTCTCCCCTTTCTCTCCCCATGCTTTTCTCCCGTTTCTCTCCCCCATGCTTTTCTCCCGTTTCTCTCCCCCATGCTTTTCTCCCGTTTCTCTCCCCCATGCTTTTCTCCTCTTTTTCTCCCCCATGCTTTTCTCCCCCGTTCTCTCCCCCATGCATTTCTCCTCTTTCTCTCCTCCATGCTTTTTCTCCCCCCTTTCTCTCCCCATGCTTTTCTCTCCTCTTTCTCTCCCTCATGCTTTTCTCCCTTTCTCTCCCCCATGCTTTTCTCCCCTTTCTCTCCCCCATGCTTTTCTCCCCTTCTTCTCCCCATGCTTTTCTCCCCTTTCTCTCCCCCATGCTTTTCTCCCCTTTCTCTCCCCCATGCTTTTCTCCCCTCTTTTCTCTCCCCCATGCTTTCTCCCCTCTTCTCTCCCCCATGCTTTTCTCCCCTCTTTCTCTCCCCATGCTTTTCTCCCTTTCTCTCCCCTCATGCTTTTCTCCCCCCTTTCTCTCCCCCATGCTTTTCTCCCCTCTTTCTCTCCCCCATGCTTTTCTCCACTTTCTCTCCCCCATGCTTTTCTCCCCTTTCTCTCCCCCATGCTTTTCTCCCCCCTTTCTCTCCCCCATGCTTTTTCTCCC
>NC_091461.1:126668758-126726258 GCF_027789765.1 Dendropsophus ebraccatus
AGAGGAAAGGGGGGGGGGAGAGAAGAGGGGGGCATCTATAAGGGGGAGAGAGGGGGGCATCTATAAGGGGGGGGAGGAGAGGGGGCCATCTATAGGAGGAGAGGGGGGCATCTATAATGGGGGGGAGAGGGGACATCTATAAGGGGGGGGAGGAGAGGGGACCATCTATAGGAGGAGAGGGGGGGCATCTATAAGGGGGGGGAGGAGAGGGGGCCATCTATAAGGGGGGGGAGGAGAGGGGACCATCTATAGGAGGAGAGGGGGGGCATCTATAAGGGGAGGGCAACATGCAGTGGGGGCCATCTATATATACTATAAGGGGTCACAGTGTCAGGGCTACCCACTAAATGAGGGTGTAAAGGGGCCAATACAGATGCGCAGTGTGTATAGAGATGAGGATGGTGACAGAGTGAGGAGACTAATATGTCTGTCTGGCAGATTCTGTGGATTCGTGGCTCGGAGAAGTTCTCATAACGGCCCAGGGCAGATGGAGAAGATAATGAAAAGGGAAGAACTCCGATCAGAGAAGACGTCCCCTGTGAGTCACCTGATATAACTGCACTGTAATGTATATGGTGTATACAGCCTGTGTAGAGCTGTGTCCACCTCTATATGACTGGATGAGGTGATAGTGATCTGTGTACAATGGATTCAGTAGCAGCGGCGGTGTTAGTCAGTATGTGGCGGTATTAGTCAGTATGTGGCGGTATTAGTCAGTATGTGGTGGTGTTAGTCAGTATGTGGCGGTATTAGTCAGTATGTGGTGGTGTTAGTCAGTATGTGGTGGTGTTAGTCAGTATGTGGCGGTGTTAGTCAGTATGTGGTAATATTTGTTATGTGTTATCTGGTACTGTGATTTATTGGTCTTTGTATACTGGATTTGGTCAGTAACAATGTGGTGGTGATGGTTGTTGTGTGGCGGTAATATTTCCCCCTTGTATACGGGTATTATTGGTAATATTGGTCTCAGTATACAGTAACAGTATGGCGGTAATATATATGGTGATAATATTTTCACTTCCTATATGCTGGTGTTATTGGTAATATCTGTCTTGGAGTGTAATATAAATATATATATATATATATATATATATACATACACACACATATACACACCTACCAGTAGCATCACTTGGTCGTGAAAGGGGGGGGGGCCCAAGTTGACCTCTCGCACCAGGGCCCCGGAGACATTAGCTGCGCCCCTGCCTGCAGTGTGGGGTCCTGATTCCTCCCCATCACTTGTTTCCTGCTCCTTTCTGCTGTCCCCGTGCAGGGAGGAGGGGGAGGGGAGGGAGGGAAAGGTCCAGAACCAGGAGGAAGAGGAGGGAGGAGGAGGGAAGCATGGAGCTGCTGAGAAGTGAAGTTTCTTCTTAATAAGTAAGTGTGCCCGGCTGTGCCGTCTGTGCCGTCTGTGCTGTGTGTGCCCGGCTGTGGATGTAAATATGCAGTGTGCAAGTGTATGTGTATAAAGTGTTTCTCTATGTAATGTGCTCAGTATGTGTATTGTGTATAAAGGATGTACAGTATGTGTGTATGATGTATGTGTATGTGTGTATGATCCATGTACAGTACGTGTGTATGTGTATGTGTGTATGATGTATGTGTGTATGATGTATGTGTATGTGTGTATGATCCATGTACAGTACGTGTGTATGTGTATGTGTGTATGATGCATGTACAGTATGTGTGTATGATGTATGTGCAGTGTCCCAGAACAGCCATTCTTATGCTCATACTTTTAGTATAACTAGTTCTGTTCTGGAAAGCTATGGTCCACTGCAAACTGTATGTATTGTGTCCCCCTTCTCAGTATTCAGGTCTGCTATTTCAGTCATTTATTGCATGTGTATTCAGGTATCAGTGTCTAATGGGATTATGTCGCCTCCTAGTGTTCAAGGATGGTACTCCTCGTGTATATTCCTCTGTATGTGCCTAATGGTGTGATGATGCAATGGCTGGATGTCACGTGACTGTGCCCTGCTTCCATGGTAACACCAATGGTCATCGAGCTTTTGGCTGGGGTTACCATGTGACTTCCTGTGCTACCTCAGTCTATTCCCTGCCACAGAGGGGGTAGGTCGTGAGTCGAGTCTTGTCCTCCACCATCAGGAGACAAGTTGTGTTTTGTCCTCTCTCTCCCTGCTAAGAGAGAGACCTGCGTGTGCTCTGCTGCTCCAGTCCACTGGCTGTGTTCCTGCCTCAAGTCTCAAGATTCTCATCTGGGTGTCGATTCTTCAGTCATTCCTCAGTTCCTCTCATCATCATCTTCTCAAATCATCAACAGCAAGTATTTCATTCAAGTCTCATTCCACCCAGCATCTCCGCTTCAGTATCACTACTACTCCCATCATTCAGCACGCTACTCTCACAGCCTATTGCAGCATCACCCATTACTCTGCCTTATTCCCGGTTGCATCCGGAGAGACTGTTACTACTAGTTACCACCGTTACAATAAATATACAACTACCGTTGTTTCTGAACCTTGGCATTGGTGTGATAATTGGTGCCCTGACTAAGGACAACGAAGAATCGCACGCCCAGTATTCCCGCATGGTCAGGAGCCCGGCTTCCAGCTGTAGCACCCTCGTGCCTACACCGTGACCACTACATCCTACAGCTGCCCCGGTTCCTGCACCCTCACAACATCTGCACTGCGGAAGTGGCCCCCAGGGGCCAGGGCGTAGCATTTGGCGTCACGAACAGGATTACGTTTGCATTATGTGCCCTTAAGACTGTGCCGCAGCCCCAAAAAGACTTTGCCATATCACCATGGGGGTAATCGAGGCGCTCAGGGCCCTGAACTGTACACAAGATGGCCGCCGTCTTCTTCAATTTCTAACTGCGCCATACCCCGGAGAGGAGGGGGTTAATTGCCATGCTGCCAAAGCGCGGGAATCGCCTGGCGCCATGGACTTTGCATTGACTGCTCCTGATTGGCTGCCAGCGCCAGATGACGTCACTGTTGCCAGGCAGACTGCTGGGCCGGAACTTCAGCCTCTGCGCTCCGCCTCCCCCCAGGTCCTCAAGGCCACGCCAGTGCGTAGCAAGATGGCGTCCTGTGAGGAGTGTAACTCCGCGGCTGCCGTACTGCCTCTACCGGAGCGTCCTACGCTTCTGCCCGAACTCGATCCAGCATGTTTGCTAGCCCCGCTGCCCTCCGATAGTGACAGCGGCTGGGGATCTGTCCGGTCCGAAGACGGGGATCAAAGCCGGGCCTCCGCTCCACGCTCCCCTGATAGCGACAAGGAGACGTCTTCTGGACTCAGCGGTGCCTCCAGCCCTGAGCATTCTGGCTCCTCCCGCTACAACTTCTCCACCGGACCATCGCTTTCTTCCGAGGACGACCGGATCCTGGACGGGTCTTCACCGGTGCCTCCAGACCCTGACCCCGGGGGTAAGACTTTCTTTAAGGGCCCAATATCTCCGGGCCTATGGCGGCCTCCAGGGCGTGATTCTCCGCCCCTACCACAATGGGTATTCGGCCGGGAGCCCAAAGTAATGCAGCTAGTAGAGGATTTACAGCGGGCTCTCTCTCTCTTTCCGCCCGCCACTAAAGCTGCCCCCGCTATGGCTACTACTGCGCCTGCAGCCTCCACTATTGCCTGGCAGTCTACCGCAGCTACTACCGCCAGCGATGCTGCCTCCACCAAAGCCGGCCTAGTGCCGGAACCACCGCCATCAGTGCCCTATCCTGATTATGCCCCACTCTGGGGTCATCCATATACCCCCTACCTGGAGTCTAATGCCGCGTCCGAGCGGCTCTTCATCCGCAAATTGGAAAGACTCAGGCCAGGTGCAGCTCCTCTGGAGAGGAGAAGGGGGACTATCACTAAATTTGACAAGCAGTGGGGCTATGGTCTGGTGATGGACTCATACACTGGACTGCTGGTGCTGGTCAACAGACGTGCAGTGATGCGAGATTACCAGCCAGCCTACCTCAACAACCTTACTCCTGGAGAGGTCATTGAGTACACCCTGATAGGGTCCCCAAAAGGTCCCTGGGCTGCAGCAGTTACCCGGCCTAAAAAATCCAATACAACGGCCTTTCCTACCAACTCCATCAGAGAACTGGGAAGAAGATTGGCAGGATTTCAAACCTCTGGGCTCTATCACTGCTGCTTCCAAGGCCCCAGGTTCAGCCACCACCACTGCTCCCTCCACTACTCCTGCTGCTGTGGCTAAAGCCGCCTGCTCGACCACCTCAGTGACCTACCACGTGGCTCCCATCATTTCCCCCATCACCACAGTGACCCCTAGCGTTGTGGTCACCACCGCGGCAGATGATGCTCCTGCTCCGGCTTCCTCCCGGTATCACCCCTGGGAGAAGAAGAGGGGTGCCACTTGGGGTCCTCCAGGACACCTTTATTAAGTGTTCTCCCCGAAGGCTGAGTTCTATGACTGTTTTTTTTCGTGTGCTGTTAAACTGTTTTGTTATGCAACGTTCAAGGTTGGTGCCTAGTCCTCCTGACCAAGTTCCCTTATTATCATCCAGCTATGTGCTGATGGACACTCCCTGACCAAACTGTTCTCTAGTGCCTGTCCCAGAGCCTTTACATGGACGATGGTGTATATTGCCTAAAGAGACTCTACCACACAGAGACACTTATCCAGTCCTTCCTAAAGCATTTTCCAGATTATGTGATTGTCAGAGGTTTAGTATTGTACTTCAGCATTGCACTTCAGTAGTCAAAAGTCTATTTTCTTGTCAGTCATATATATATATATATATTCCTACCTCTGAGTGAGCAGACAAGTCAGTCAGATAGTCTCAGAGTAAAGTGTGTCTTTTGAAGAAGTATTTTTTTTTTTCACAGTGTATATTTTCATGTCAGAGTCAGACAGTTTCCTCCTCCTCTGAGTAAAGAAGTCAGTCTACATATTTATATCTATAGCCTCAGAGAAAGTCTATTTTCTAAGAAGTGTATTTTTCAGAAGAATCTTCTATTTTCTCCATGCATAATCTCATTGTGTATTATTATTATATCTATAGCTGGAAAGATTTAGTTGAGCCAGTTCGTATGCAGATTTTCCTCAGATTTTCATTCAGATTTCTCTCAGGTTTCCTTCAGATTCATGTGAGCCAGTTCTCCTCCAGACCTCGCAGTATTTGTTGTCTTTTGTGTTTCCCTTCCTTTTGTCTCCAGTGTTTGTTCACCTCTGTCTTGTCCCAACACAGTAGTTATCACACATAGTCTTACCTAACATTCACACTTGTCCATACATATCGCACCTTGGATACCCTTTTTGTGTGTTTGGCCTATTGGATAATTGTGTTGTATGATTGACCCGTATGTAAGGGGCCCCCATGTATGTTTGCTTTTATTATTTTGTTCTATTCTCTTTCAGGTATCCAAGACACTTCACACAGACACGCCAAGATAGTACACAGGTCTTCACAGTTTT
This sequence comes from Dendropsophus ebraccatus, assembly GCF_027789765.1. Taxonomy (NCBI): domain Eukaryota; kingdom Metazoa; phylum Chordata; class Amphibia; order Anura; family Hylidae; genus Dendropsophus; species Dendropsophus ebraccatus. The sequence goes on from NC_091461.1 coordinate 126,674,163, forward strand.
CTTTCCAGTAGGGTAACTCATTTCATTGGAAACCTACTGTCAAACTGACTGGAATATTGAGGGTCGCCCGCCAGCAGTTAAGTTATCCTGACTTCCATGTCAGATGGTCCACGCACTAACTACCTGTAACCAGAGTACGTTAGGCACCCCTAGGTGAAGTCCTGCCACTAGGGTTTTTCTTTCTCTCTTTCTCTTGTCACCTGTGCCTTGAGCGTGGGAAACACACATCTACATGCTCACTCACACTAACATGCCTTCCCCTTGTCTTGTTGTCCTGGTCCCCTATGTTCATTCGGCCACATCTACCTCAGCTTGTGGTTCGCCGAGGTCGGCGCATTTCTAGTCGGGAGGTATGCAGTGTCCCAGAACAGCCATTCTTATGCTCATATTTTTATTATAACTAGTTCTGTTCTGGAAAGCTATGGTCCACTGCATGTATTGTGTCCCCCTTCTCAGTATTCAGGTCTGCCATTTCAGTCATTTATTGCATGGGTATTCAGGTATCAGTGTCTAATGGTATTATGTCGCCTCCTAGTGTTCAAGGATGGTACTCCTCATGTATATTCCTCTGTATATGCCTAATGGTGTGATGATGCAATGGCTGGATGTCACGTGACTGTGCCCTGCTTCCATGGTAACACCAATGGTCATCAAGCTTTTGGCTGGGGTTACCATATGACTTCCTGTGCTACCTCAGTCTATTCCCTGCCACAGAGGGGGTAGGTCGTGAGTCTAGTCTTGTCCTCCACCATCAGGAGACAAGTTGTGCTTTTGTCCTCTCTCTCCCTGCTAAGAGAGAGACCTGCGTGTGCTCTGCTGCTCCAGGCCACTGGCTGTGCTCCTGTCTCAAGTCTCAAGATTCTCATCTGGGTGTCGATTCTTCAGTCATTCTTCAGCTCCTCTCATCATCATCTTCTCTAATCATCAACAGCAAGTATTCAATTCAAGTCTCATTCCACCCAGCATCTCCGCTTCAGTATCACTACTACTCCCATCATTCAGCACGCTAATCTCACAGCCTATTGCAGCATCACCCATTACTCTGCCTTATTCCCGGTTGCATCCGGAGAGACTGTTGCTACTAGTTACCACCGTTACAATAAATACACAACTACCGTTGTTTCTGAACCTTGGCATTGGTGTGATCATTGGTGCCCTGACTAAGGACAACGAGGAATCGCATGCCCAGTATTCCTGCAGGGTCAGGAGCCCGGTATCCAGCTGTATCACCCTCGTGCCTACACCGTGACCACATTATCCTACAGCTGCCCCGGTTCCTGCACCCTCACAACATCTGCACTGCGGAAGTGGCCCCCAGGGGCCAGGGCGTAGCATATGTGTATGTGTGTATGATGTATGTGTATGTGTGTATGATGTATGTGTATGTGTGTGTGTGTATGATCCATGTACAGTATGTGTGTCGGGAATCGAGCCGCGCTCTCGGCCCCTGCCTCTGCTGAGGCGCGCGGTTCAGCTGGGAGGGACGCTGATGGTGTCCGTGGTTACGGGCAGGGCCGGTTGCAGATGGCGCGCCGACGGGTCCTTAGCAGCCGGTCTGCTGTTTGTGCGCCGTGGCGCTTTTAACCGTTTAGTCCGTTTCTGGTTTTGTTACGTTCCTTGTTACGTCTTCTGTTATCCGCTCCATGTTTTTCATTTCTCTCTGCACTTTCTTGCTGTGGCTCATTCACTGATTTGTTTCTGCTGTGTTCTGACCGACACCTGACACCTGACACCTGACACCTAGCCAGTTACCTGTCCGCACCTAGCTTCCTGCTCACTATAAATCCCAGCCCCTTCCCTCACTCCAATGCCTGGGATCGCGCCTTGAGCCTAGAACTAGCAATCCCCTGACCATTTGTTATAGTGACTCTGACCTGCTGGATCTTGTCACCTCCACTTTGCTTTTTTGGATTTTGTACCTCTGTTACCGGTTGTTGCCGACTCTGCTTCCTGACTATTCTTTATTGTGTTGTGTTCGTCTGTATTTGTTCTGCATAGGGATTGCCGTCCAGTTGTCCCTAGCTGTTAGAGCTTTGAGGCAAGCAGGTAGGGGCTGCGGGGCAGCGGGGCGGGCAAAGCCAAAATTTTGCACCAGGGCTCATCAGCCGGTAGCTACGCCCCTGACTACAGAAGGAACACCATGATAACCTGCACTGCACGGCTGCTGGGGTACAGATGCGTGGTGACCTGCACTGCACGGCTGCTGGGATATAGATGCGTGGTGACCTGCACTGCACGGCTGCTGGGGTATAGATGCGTGGCGACCTGCACTGCACGGCTGCTGGGGTATAGATGCGTGGCGACCTGCACTGCACGGCTGCTGGGATATAGATGCGTGGTGACCTGCACTGCACGGCTGCTGGGGTATAGATGCGTGGCGACCTGCACTGCACGGCTGCTGGGGTATAGATGCGTGGCGACCTGCACTGCACGGCTGCTGGGGTATAGATGCGTGGCGACCTGCACTGCACAGCTGCTGGGGTATAGATGCGTGGCGACCTGCACTGCACGGCTGCTGGGATATAGATGCGTGGCGACCTGCACTGCACGGCTGCTGGGGTATAGATGCGTGGCGACCTGCACTGCACGGCTGCTGGGATATAGATGCGTGGTGACCTGCACTGCACGGCTGCTGGGGTATAGATGTGTGGTGACCTGCACTGCACGGCTGCTGGGGTATAGATGCGTGGCGACCTGCACTGCACGGCTGCTGGGGTATAGATGCGTGGCGACCTGCACTGCACGGCTGCTGGGGTATAGATGCGTGGCCACCTGCACTGCACAGCTGCTGGGGTATAGATGCGTGGCGACCTGCACTGCACGGCTGCTGGGATATAGATGCGTGGCGACCTGCACTGCACGGCTGCTGGGATATAGATGCGTGGCGACCTGCACTGCACGGCTGCTGGGGTATAGATGCGTGGCGACCTGCACTGCACGGCTGCTGGGATATAGATGCGTGGCGACCTGCACTGCACGGCTGCTGGGGTATAGATGCGTGGCGACCTGCACTGCACGGCTGCTGGGGTATAGATGCGTGGCGACCTGCACTGCACGGCTGCTGGGGTATAGATGCGTGGTGACCTGCACTGCACGGCTGCTGGGATATAGATGCGTGGTGACCTGCACTGCACGGCTGCTGGGATATAGATGCGTGGCGACCTGCACTGCACGGCTGCTGGGATATAGATGCGTGGCGACCTGCACTGCACGGCTGCTGGGGTATAGATGCGTGGCGACCTGCACTGCACGGCTGCTGGGATACAGATGCGTGGTGACCTGCACTGCACGGCTGCTGGGGTATAGATGCGTGGCCACCTGCACTGCACGGCTGCTGGGGTATAGATGCGTGGTGACCTGCACTGCACGGCTGCTGGGGTATAGATGCGTGGCGACCTGCACTGCACGGCTGCTGGGGTATAGATGCGTGGCGACCTGCACTGCACGGCTGCTGGGGTATAGATGCGTGGTGACCTGCACTGCACGGCTGCTGGGGTATAGATGCGTGGTGACCTGCACTGCACGGCTGCTGGGGTATAGATGCGTGGCGACCTTTGTTCATCGTGCAGCAGACTTGTAGTGTTGTCTTGCACTTACCCCGTTTTGCCGGCACATCTGCAGCAGCACCTGCCATAGCAGAGCGTTGTGGTGGCCGTGCGCCCCCGGTGAGCGCAGGCACTGGCGGACGTTCTGCTGACAGTAGTTCAGTACATCCACTTTATGTAAATCCTCCCTGTAGGAGAGAAGACGGATTAGAGCCCAGAGAGGAGACACATTCTGACTAATCACAGTCTATGAGAGCTCAGACCTATATTATATCGGGGGGTCCTGATTCCGCTTGTGTTTGATACTTTTTTTTGGGGGGAGGGGTCATTGCTAGGATTCGGTTCTCGAGTTTTGTATCTGACAGGACAATCATTTTGGTTTGAAGATGACAGAATTATCTCCCTCGTATCTGCCACGGCTCAGTCATCAGGGGAAGCCATGAAGCAGGTGTGAACAAAATGCAGACAGCGCCACATCTGATTGTGTCTGGAATTACAACATTGCTCCATTCACTTCACTGGAACCTTCCTGCAATACCACAGCCAACCTGAAGAAAAAGCTTTCCCAGCATCCTGTATAGTAGTCAGTATAATGGCGGTCACCCAGCTTTCCCAGCATCCTGTATAGTAGTCAGTATAATGGAGGTCACCCAGCTTTCCTAGCATCTTGTATAGTAGTCAGTATAATGGCGGTCACCCAGCTTTCCTAGCATCCTGTATTGTAGTTAGTATAATGGAGGTCACCCAGCTTTCCCAGCATCTTGTATAGTAGTCAGTATAATGGAGGTCCCCCAGCTTTCCCAGCATCTTGTATAGTAGTCAGTATAATGGAGGTCCCCCAGCTTTCCTAGCATCTTGTATAGTAGTCAGCATATGGAGGTCACCCAGCTTTCCCAGCATCTTGTATAGTAGTCAGTATGATGGAGGTCACCCAGCTTTCCTAGCATCCTGTATAGTAGTCAGTATAATGGAGGTCACCCAGCTTTCCCAGCATCCTGTATAGTAGTCAGTATAATGGAGGTCACGCAGCTTTCCTAGCATCCTGTATAGTAGTCAGTATCTGGAGGTCATCCAGCTTTCCTAGCATCTTGTATAGTAGTCAGTATAATGGAGGTCATCCAGCTTTCCTAGCATCTTGTATAGTAGTCAGTATATGGAGGTCACCCAGCTTTCCTAGCATCCTGTATAGTAGTCAGTATATGGAGGTCACCCAGCTTTCCTAGCATCCTGTATTGTAGTCAATATAATGGAGGTCACCCAGCTTTCCCAGCATCTTGTATAGTAGTCAGTATAATGGAGGTCACCCAGCTTTCCCAGAATCTTGTATAGTAGTCAGTAAAATGGCGGTCACCCAGCTTTCCTAACATCTTGTATTGTAGTCAGTATAATGGCGGTCACCCAGCTTTCCTAACATCTTGTATTGTAGTCAGTATAATGGAGGTCACTCAGCTTTCCCACCATCTTGTATAATGGTATCACCCAGCTTTCCCAGCATCCGGTATAGTAGTCAGTATAATGGAGGTCACCCAGCTTTCCCAGCATCTTGTATCTTGTATCCGCAGTTACTTGGGAGGTACGGCTTTATAATGGGAAAAAAGATGATTTATTATGCTGTGCGGGATCGGGAGAGGGGCGGCAACCAGTCATCTGGGCGGGGAGCCACCTAGGACTAGTAACGCTTCTACCTGTCAGTGCCGGGAAAATTGACCTATTGGCGGCCTCTCTGCCACTGACAGGCAGGGAGCGGTGACTATATCGGAAGGAAAAGTAGTTGTGACCTGATATACAATACTCTGCAGCTGGGAACCATATCTGATGGTGCTGATTCCCTTAAAGGAGCACTCCAGCCCTTCCCCTTTATTAACCTCCCCACATCAGTGCTGCCAGACGCTCCTGTATGTGCTGACGGATAACGTCCCCAGCCCCTCCGGTCATTTATGATCAGGGAATTCCTGCTGCTCTGTATGAAGAGGCTAGAAGTCACTTTGGCAATATAAGTCTATGGGATGGGGGGGGGGAGGGGTTCTGTATCAGCACGGAGCCGTCCCATAGACATATACAAGAAAGTGACTTCCGACCCCTTCACAGGGAGCAGTAGGAATTCCCTGGTCTCAGATCGCTGGAAGGGCCGAAGATGTTATCCGGACTGTCAGAGCATCTGGCAGAAGTACAGGAGCGGGGGGCATCTAGCGTCACTGCACTGATGTGGGGAGCGTAATAATAGGGAAGGGCCTGAGTGGTCCCTGAAGGGTGGGCCGCTAGCCGCATACTCATGGGCCAGTGCTGGGTGCCCCCAGGCTAAAATCAGCCAGCCCCTTGTTATAGGTGAGTGTGGCGAGCGGGCACAGTGTATGGAGCTGGATGGGAAGGTTATAGGTGAGTAGGCACATCATGTTGAGCATGCACTAGGCCCCTGGGTGTCCCATCCTCCTGGGTATTACACGTGCCCCTTCCTCCTGGATATTACACATGCCCCTTCCTCTTGGGTGCTATACGGCCCCTTCCTCCTGGATATTACACTTGCCCCTTCCTCCTGGGTGCTATACGTGCCCCTTCCTCCTGGGTATTACACTTGCCCCTTCCTCCTGGGTGCTATACGGCCCCTTCCTCCTGGGTATTACACTTGCCCCTTCCTCCTGGGTGCTATACGTGCCCCTTCCTTTTGGGTGCTATACGTGCCCCTTCCTCCTGGGTGCTATACGTGCCCCTTCCTCCTGGGTATTACACTTGCCCCTTCCTCCTGGGTATTACACTTGCCCCTTCCTCCTGGATACTATACGGGCCCATTCCTCCTGGGTGCTATACAGCCCCTTCCTCCTGGGTATTACACTTGCCCCTTCCTCTTGGGTATTACACTTGCCCCTTCCTCCTGGGTATTACACTTGCCCCTTCCTCCTGGGTGCTATACGTGCCCCTTCCTCCTGGGTATTACACTTGCCCCTTCCTCCTGGGTGCTAAACGGGCCCCTTCCTCTTGGGTATTACACTTGCCCCTTCCTCCTGGGTATTACACTTGCCCCTTCCTCCTGGGTATTACACTTGCCCCTTCCTCCTGGGTGCTATACGTGCCCTTTCCTCCTGGGTATTACACTTGCCCCTTCCTCCTGGGTGCTATACATGCCCCTTCCTTTTGGGTGCTATATGTGCCCCTTCCTCCTGGGTATTACACTTGCCCCTTCCTCCTGGGTATTACACTTGCCCCTTCCTCCTGAGTATTACACTTGCCCCTTCCTCCTGAGTATTACACTTGCCCCTTCCTCCTGGGTGCTAAACGGGCCCCTTCCTCTTGGGTATTACACTTGCCCCTTCCTCCTGGGTATTACACTTGCCCCTTCCTCCTGGGTGCTATACGTGCCCTTTCCTCCTGGGTATTACACTTGCCCCTTCCTCCTGGGTGCTATACATGCCCCTTCCTTTTGGGTGCTATATGTGCCCCTTCCTCCTGGGTATTACACTTGCCCCTTCCTCCTGGGTATTACACTTGCCCCTTCCTCCTGGGTATTACACTTGCCCCTTCCTCCTGGGTATTACACTTGCCCCTTCCTCCTGGGTGCTAAACGGGCCCCTTCCTCTTGGGTATTACACTTGCCCCTTCCTCCTGGGTATTACACTTGCCCCTTCCTCCTGGGTATTACACTTGCCCCTTCCTCCTGGGTATTACACTTGCCCCTTCCTCCTGGATACTATACGGGCCCATTCCTCCTGGGTGCTATACAGCCCATTCCTCCTGGGTATTACTCGTGCCCCTTCCTCCTGGATATTACACGTTCCCCTTCCTCCTGGGTGCTATACGTGCCCCTTCCTCCTGGGTATTATACGTGCCCCTTCCTCTTGGGTGCTATACGTGCCCCTTCCTCCTGGGTATTATACGTGCCCCTTCCTCCTGGGTGCTATACGGCCCCTTCCTCCTGAGTATTACACTTGCCCCTTCCTCCTGGGTATTACACTTGCCCCTTCCTCCTGGGTATTACACTTGCCCCTTCCTCCTGGATACTATACGGCCCCTTCCTCCTGGATACTATACGCGTCTTATATATCATTCACCTCTGCACCGGTCCCGGGAATCCTCTCATCTCCTCTTGCTCTGAGGTGTCATGAAGCAGAACCTGGACACAAAGCAGAAGAGTCAGGACGTCATCCATGTTACCAGAAGAGAAGCAGAGACTGATTCATGTGTCCTGTCTCCCTATGGACACAGGTTATAGTAGATTAACGGGATCCGAGGGGAGGGGGGTCCTGCGAATGACATTTGTTACATCAGATCTGATCGTTCCTGGTAGCCGCTCCCCTCCTCCTTACCTGCGGGTGCTTATAGTTACTGGTAGCCGCTTCCCTCCTCCTTACCTGCGGGTGCTTATAGTTACTGGTAGCCGCTTCCCTCCTCCTTACCTGCAGGTGCTTATAGTTACTGGTAGCCGCTTCCCTCCTCCTTACCTGCAGGTGCTTATAGTTACTGGTAGCCGCTTCCCTCCTCCTTACCTGCGGGTGCTTATAGTCCCTGGTAGCCGCTTCCCTCCTCCTTACCTGCGGGTGCTTATAGTTACTGGTAGCCGCTTCCCTCCTCCTTACCTGCCGGTGCTTATAGTTACTGGTAGCCGCTTCCCTCCTCCTTACCTGCGGGTGCTTATAGTCCCTGGTAGCCGCTTCCCTCCTCCTTACCTGCGGGTGCTTATAGCTCCTGGTAGCCGCTTCCCTCCTCCTTACCTGCCGGTGCTTATAGTTACTGGTAGCCGCTTCCCTCCTCCTTACCTGCGGGTGCTTATAGCTCCTGGTAGCCGCTTCCCTCCTCCTTACCTGCCGGTGCTTATAGTTACTGGTAGCCGCTTCCCTCCTCCTTACCTGCGGGTGCTTATAGCTCCCGGTAGCCGCTTTCCTCCTCCTTACCTGCCGGTGCTTATAGTAACTAGTAGCCGCTTCCCTCCTCCTTACCTGCGGGTGCTTATAGTCCCTGGTAGCCGCTTCCCTCCTCCTTACCTGCCGGTGCTTATAGTTACTGGTAGCCGCTTCCCTCCTCCTTACCTGCGGGTGCTTATAGTCCCTGGTAGCCGCTTCCCTCCTCCTTACCTGCGGGTGCTTATAGTCCCTGGTAGCCGCTCCCCTCCTCCTTACCTGCGGGTGCTTATAGTCCCTGGTAGCCGCTTCCCTCCTCCTTACCTGCCGGTGCTTATAGTTACTGGTAGCCGCTTCCCTCCTCCTTACCTGCGGGTGCTTATAGTCCCTGGTAGCCGCTTCCCTCCTCCTTACCTGCCGGTGCTTATAGCTCCCGGTAGCCGCTTTCCTCCTCCTTACCTGCCGGTGCTTATAGTAACTGGTAGCCGCTTCCTTCCTCCTTACCTGCGGGTGCTTATAGTCCCTGGTAGCCGCTTCCCTCCTCATTACCTGCGGGTGCTTATAGCTCCTGGTAGCCGCTTCCCTCCTCCTTACCTGTCGGTGATTATAATCCCTGGTAGCCACTTCCCTCCTTACCTGCGGGTGCTTAGTGCTTATAGTTACTGGTAGCCGCTTCCCTCCTCCTTACCTGTCGGTGATTATAATCCCTGGTAGCCGCTTCCTTCCTTACCTGCGGGTGCTTATAGTGCTTACAGCTCCTGGTAGCCGCTTCCCTCTTCCTTACCTGCGGGTGCTTATAGTTACTGGTAGCCGCTTCCCTCCTCCTTACCTGCGGGTGCTTATAGTGCTAATAGTTACTGGTAGCCGCTTCCCTCCTCCTTACCTGCGGGTGCTTATAGTTACTGGTAGCCGCTTCCCTCCTCCTTACCTGCGGGTGCTTATAGTGCTAATAGTTACTGGTAGCCGCTTACCTCCTCCTTACCTGCCGGTGCTTACAGCTCCTGGTAGCCGCTTCCCTCCTCCTTACCTGCCGGTGCTTACAGCTCCTGGTAGCCGCTTCCCTCCTCCTTACCTGCGGGTGCTTATAGTTACTGGTAGCCGCTTACCTCCTCCTGTCGCTGCTCTTCTGACCCTTTTCTTCCATTTTCATGAAATGAATCTTATAAAATATACAAATTAACAATTTTATAGCGCTGGGGGGGGGGGGGGTGCAGAATGCTCAGGCCTGGTGCATATCCCAGCCGGCTGTTTATGTTTCAGTAGGTCTCAGCGTCTAAGCTGGTGGGCAGGGTGAAGGGTTCTCTGGGGGCCCGGAATGGCCCCAGCGCTATAAACTCTATGAAACTATATAAAAGTTACATTGTATATCTTTATAAGATTCAGTTTCACAAAATATAACAGAAAAGCATCAAAAGAGCAGCGGTGGCAAGAGGAAGTGAGCGGTTACTGGGGACTATCAGCACTATAAGCACCAGCAGGTAAGGAGGAGGGAAGCGGCTACCGGGAACTAACAGCACTATAAGCACCAGCAGGTAAGGAGGAGGGAAGCGGCTACCAGGAGCTATAAGCACTATAAGCACCAGCAGGTAAGGAGGAGGGAAGCGGCTACCAGGAGCTATAAGCACTATAAGCACCGGCAGGTAAGGAGGAGGGAAGCGGCTACCGGAAACTATCAGCACTATAAGCACTGGCAGGTAAGGAGGAGGGAAGCGGCTACCGGAAACTATCAGCACTATAAGCACTGGCAGGTAAGGAGGAGGGAAGCGGCTACCAGGAGCTATAAGCACCCGCCGGTAAGGAGGAGGGAAGCGGCTACCGGGAACTATCAGCACTATAAGCACCAGCAGGTAAGGAGGAGGGAAGCGGCTACCGGGAACTATCAGCACTATAAGCACCAGCAGGTAAGGAGGAGGGAAGTGGCTACCGGGAACTATCAGCACTATACCTCCTCCTTACCTGCGGGTGCTTATAGTGCTGACAGTTCCCGGTAGCCGCTTCCCTCCTCCTTACCTGCTGGTGCTTAATCGGCTACCGGGAACTATCAGCACTATAAGCACCGTCAGGAAAGGAGGAGGTAAGCGGCTACCAGGAACTATCAGCACTATAAGCACCGGCAGGTAAGGAGGAGGGAAGCGGCTACCGGGAACTATCAGCACTATAAGCACCGGCAGGTAAGGAGGAGGGAAGCGGCTACCAGGAACTATCAGCACTATAAGCACCGGCAGGTAAGGAGGAGGGAAGCGGCTACCGGGAACTATCAGCACTATAAGCACCGTCAGGAAAGGAGGAGGTAAGCGGCTACCAGGAACTATCAGCACTATAAGCACCAGCAGGTAAGGAGGAGGGAAGCGGCTACCGGGAACTATCAGCACTATAAGCACCGGCAGGTAAGGAGGAGGGAAGCGGCTACCGGGAACTATCAGCACTATAAGCACCGGCAGGTAAGGAGGAGGGAAGCGGCTACCAGGAACTATCAGCACTATAAGCACCGGCAGGTAAGGAGGAGGGAAGCGGCTACCGGGAACTATCAGCACTATAAGCACCGTCAGGAAAGGAGGAGGTAAGCGGCTACCAGGAACTATCAGCACTATAAGCACCAGCAGGTAAGGAGGAGGGAAGCGGCTACCAGGAACTATCAGCACTATAAGCACCGGCAGGTAAGGAGGAGGGAAGCGGCTACCGAGAACAGCTGTTTCACACTGTTACGGTTTTTGAACCAAATAAAATTATGAGATGAATATGGTGAGTGGCGGGATTTCCATTTGATGTACCGCTCATACCGTCAACCCTCCCGTACCGCACATACAGTCATCCCTCCCATATCATTCATACCGTCATCCCTCCCGTACCGCACATACAGTCATCCCTCCCATATCATTCATACCGTCATCCCTCCCGTACCGCACATACCGTCATCCCTCCCGTACCGCACATACCGTCATCCCTCCCGTACCGCACATACCGTCATCCCTCCCATATCATTCATACCGTCATCCCTCCCATATCACTCATACCGTCATCCCTCCCGTACCGCACATACCGTCATCCCTCCCGTACCGCACATACCGTCATCCCTCCCGTACCGCACATACCGTCATCCCTCCCGTACCGCACATACCGTCATCCCTCCCGTACCGCACATACCGTCATCCCTCCCACACAGGATGCTCTGCTCACCTTATAAGTCTATAGCAGTTGCACAGCCAGCAGCAGGGACGCGCCAACGACGTCCCTAGTAACACTTGCTGCGGCCGGGACCTCACCACTCCCTGGCCGGGCCTTCTCAGCTAAAGTTACTGATGATTGTGCTGACTGGCCGGTGCAGCGGCCAGTCATGGGGAGGCTGGAGTCCCTGCCCCAATCAGTTCCCTTCGAGGCTCTCATCCACTGTTGGGCTCAGTCTTCAGGTTGGGGCTGACACCTCCCAAGGGGCAGTTTGTCGGGGTGAGGGGGTGAGAGGACGAGACTCTGTCTTGTGTTTCTGACCACAGTATATTATGCCATAGACATCTACAGGAGCCCCATCCGACCACCTTCCTTATCTCTCATGGCGGTTGCGACATTTCCTACAGACCCATCATGTGTTACTATCCGCCTGTCCGACTCCGCGCCTGACTCCCTGGCCAGCTGCCTGTCTGTCTAACCATTGTAATCTACAATAAGATGGTGGAAGCCGGAGTGAAGCGCTCTGTGAGAGACTCCTCTCTAGGACAAGCCGGGGGAGCTTCCTAACCATGTCACCTGGTCTGTGCTGTGCCCCCTCCTCATCACCCAAATATATGATCAAACATGGACAACCGGGCGTTCCCGGAGTCAGTAGGGCGTGTCTCTGCATTCTGTGATCATCTACTGAGTCTGGAGTCACCCGCTGCAAACTGAGGGCAAAACCCCAGAAATACGGACGGAGGAGAGGGATGAAAACCAGAAAAGGGTCTCTCCATACAACATCGCAACTTGCAGCCCCCCCCCCCCCCCTCAGTGCACCGCCTCTCAGGAGGAGGGAAGCCGCCGCCAGACAAGAGGAGGGAAGCCGCCCTCAGGGAAAACAAAGACGTCTTGACAGATCTCTATTTTTCATTACAGCAACCAAAAGTCTTTAAATATTGTTAATTGTTATTATGTGATGTCACACGACGTGTATATATATATATACAGTATATATTATACACACATACACACACTTACCTCCAGGCTGTGAATCTCCACCAGTGCCGGCTGACCCTCATCTGGGAAGTTGGGGCAAACTCTTATCAACTGCCCTTGGGCCCCAAAGGCCACAGTGACATGGGGCAGGGGGAACTTCAGTGGAGCAGTGGGCTGCGGAGTTTGCTCCAAGGTGTCTGGGATGATAGAGGAAACATTGTGACCTTCCAGAAGCTTCTGCAGACGGGGAACCTGAACCCCTCCCCCCCCCCCCCCCTAGCTCCAGCAGGACTACAACTCTCATCAGGCTAAAGCTTCAGCCCTCCTAGCATGATGGGAATTGTAGCTTTGCACCAGCTGGAGGGGCGCAGGGTCCCCATCCCTGATCTACACACTATTCTTTTTGGTTTAGACATTTAGTTCTAGCTCTCAGCCATATTCCTGCAGTGTCATTGCTGTCATCCCAGCTCAGTTACAGCCATACATTTCCATGTGATCACCACTCCAACATATGCTGCTATAGTCAGGAGATGAGTCTCCACCTCTTACTGACAGGATTGTATCCTCACCCTGGCAGCTTCCCCCACTATGCAAAGAGTGCTGCTGCGGAAGAGATGATTTCAGCCCTAAGTGATCAGAAGTGCAGTGATAAAGGACGTGACACCATACACTAGTTGGCTGCAAAGATATCTGGAGCAATATTTATTGTGTGGTGCTGGTGTCCAAGTGGAGCAGTATTGTGCAGTGTGGTGCTGGTGTACAGGTGGAGCAGTACATATTGTGCAGTGTGGTGCTGGTGTACAGGTGGAGCAGTACATATTGTGCAGTGTGGTGCTGGTGTACAGGTGGAGCAGTATTGTGCAGTGTGGTGCTGGTGTACAGGTGGAGCAGTACATATTGTGCAGTGTGGTGCTGGTGTACAGGTGGAGCAGTATTGTGCAGTGTGGTGCTGGTGTACAGGTGGAGCAGTACATATTGTGCAGTGTGGTGCTGGTGTACAGGTGGAGCAGTACATATTGTGCAGTGTGGTGCTGGTGTACAGGTGGAGCAGTATTGTGCAGTGTGGTGCTGGTGTACAGGTGGAGCAGTACATATTGTGCAGTGTGGTGCTGGTGTACAGGTGGAGCAGTATTGTGCAGTGTGGTGCTGGTGTACAGGTGGAGCAGTACATATTGTGCAGTGTGGTGCTGGTATACAGGTGGAGCAGTACATATTGTGCAGTGTGGTGCTGGTGTACAGGTGGAGCAGTATTGTGCAGTGTGGTGCTGGTGTACAGGTGGAGCAGTACATATTGTGCAGTGTGGTGCTGGTGTACAGGTGGAGCAGTATTGTGCAGTGTGGTGCTGGTGTACAGGTGGAGCAGTACATATTGTACAATGTGGTGCTGGTGTACAGGTGGAGCAGTATTGTGCAGTGTGGTGCTGGTATACAGGTGGAGCAGTACATATTGTGCAGTGTGGTGCTGGTGTACAGGTGGAGCAGTACATATTGTACAATGTGGTGCTGGTGTACAGGTGGAGTAGTATTGTGTAGTGTGATGCTGGTGTACAGGTGGAGTAGTATTGTGTAGTGTGGTGCTGGTGTACAGGTGGAGCAGTATTGTGCAGTGTGGTGCTGGTGTACAGGTGGAGCAGTACTTATTGTGCAGTATTGTACTGATGTACAGGTGGAGCAGTATTGTGCTGGTGTACAGGTGGAGCAGTATTGTGCTGGTGTACAGGTGGAGCAGTATTGTGCAGTGTGGTGCTGGTGTACAGTTGGAGCAGTATTGTGCTGATGTACAGGTGGAGCAGTACTTATTGTGCAGTGTGGTGCTGATGTACAGGTGGAGCAGTACATATTGTGTAGTGTGGTGCTGGTGTACAGGTGGAGCAGTATTGTGCAGTGTGGTGCTGGTGTACAGGTGGAGCAGTATTGTGCAGTGTGGTGCTGGTGTACAGGTGGAGCAGTATTGTGCAGTGTGGTGCTGGTGTACAGGTGGAGCAGTATTGTGTAGTGTGGTGCTGGTGTACAGGTGGAGCAGTATTGTGCAGTGTGGTGCTGGTGTACAGGTGGAGCAGTACATTTTGTGCAGTGTGGTGCTGGTGTACAGGTGGAGCAGTATTGTGCAGTGTGGTGCTGGTGTACAGGTGGAGCAGTACATATTGTACAATGTGGTGCTGGTGTACAGGTGGAGCAGTATTGTGCAGTGTGGTGCTGGTATACAGGTGGAGCAGTACATATTGTGCAGTGTGGTGCTGGTATACAGGTGGAGCAGTACATATTGTGCAGTGTGGTGCTGGTGTACAGGTGGAGCAGTACATATTGTACAATGTGGTGCTGGTGTACAGGTGGAGTAGTATTGTGTAGTGTGGTGCTGGTGTACAGGTGGAGTAGTATTGTGTAGTGTGGTGCTGGTGTACAGGTGGAGCAGTATTGTGCAGTGTGGTGCTGGTGTACAGGTGGAGCAGTACTTATTGTGCAGTATTGTACTGATGTACAGGTGGAGCAGTATTGTGCTGGTGTACAGGTGGAGCAGTATTGTGCTGGTGTACAGGTGGAGCAGTATTGTGCAGTGTGGTGCTGGTGTACAGTTGGAGCAGTATTGTGCTGATGTACAGGTGGAGCAGTACTTATTGTGCAGTGTGGTGCTGATGTACAGGTGGAGCAGTACATATTGTGTAGTGTGGTGCTGGTGTACAGGTGGAGCAGTATTGTGCAGTGTGGTGCTGGTGTACAGGTGGAGCAGTATTGTGCAGTGTGGTGCTGGTGTACAGGTGGAGCAGTATTGTGCAGTGTGGTGCTGGTGTACAGGTGGAGCAGTATTGTGCAGTGTGGTGCTGGTGTACAGGTGGAGTAGTATTGTGTAGTGTGGTGCTGGTGTACAGGTGGAGCAGTACTTATTGTGCAGTGTGGTGCTGATGTACAGGTGGAGCAGTATTGTGCTGGTGTACAGGTGGAGCAGTATTGTGCAGTGTGGTGCTGGTGTACAGGTGGAGCAGTATTGTGCAGTGTGGTGCTGGTGTACAGGTGGAGAAGTACATATTGTGCAGTGTGGTGCTGGTATACAGGTGGAGCAGTACATATTGTGCAGTGTGGTGCTGGTATACAGGTGGAGCAGTACATATTGTGCAGTGTGGTGCTGGTATACAGGTGGAGCAGTACATATTGTGCAGTGTGGTGCTGGTGTACAGGTGGAGCAGTACATATTGTACAATGTGGTGCTGGTGTACAGGTGGAGTAGTATTGTGTAGTGTGGTGCTGGTGTACAGGTGGAGTAGTATTGTGTAGTGTGGTGCTGGTGTACAGGTGGAGCAGTATTGTGCAGTGTGGTGCTGGTGTACAGGTGGAGCAGTACTTATTGTGCAGTATTGTACTGATGTACAGGTGGAGCAGTATTGTGCTGGTGTACAGGTGGAGCAGTATTGTGCTGGTGTACAGGTGGAGCAGTATTGTGCAGTGTGGTGCTGGTGTACAGTTGGAGCAGTATTGTGCTGATGTACAGGTGGAGCAGTACTTATTGTGCAGTGTGGTGCTGATGTACAGGTGGAGCAGTACATATTGTGTAGTGTGGTGCTGGTGTACAGGTGGAGCAGTATTGTGCAGTGTGGTGCTGGTGTACAGGTGGAGCAGTATTGTGCAGTGTGGTGCTGGTGTACAGGTGGAGCAGTATTGTGCAGTGTGGTGCTGGTGTACAGGTGGAGCAGTATTGTGCAGTGTGGTGCTGGTGTACAGGTGGAGTAGTATTGTGTAGTGTGGTGCTGGTGTACAGGTGGAGCAGTACTTATTGTGCAGTGTGGTGCTGATGTACAGGTGGAGCAGTATTGTGCTGGTGTACAGGTGGAGCAGTATTGTGCAGTGTGGTGCTGGTGTACAGGTGGAGCAGTATTGTGCAGTGTGGTGCTGGTGTACAGGTGGAGAAGTACATATTGTGCAGTGTGGTGCTGGTATACAGGTGGAGCAGTACATATTGTGCAGTGTGGTGCTGGTATACAGGTGGAGCAGTACATATTGTGCAGTGTGGTGCTGGTGTACAGGTGGAGAAGTACATATTGTGCAGTGTGGTGCTGGTGTACAGGTGGAGCAGTATTGTGCAGTGTGGTGCTGGTGTACAGGTGGAGCAGTACATATTGTGCAGTGTGGTGCTGGTGTACAGGTGGAGCAGTATTGTGCAGTGTGGTGCTGGTGTACAGGTGGAGCAGTACATATTGGGCAGTGTGGTGCTGGTGTACAGGTGGAGCAGTATTGTGTAGTGTGGTGCTGGTGTACAGGTGGAGCAGTATTGTGCAGTGTGGTGCTGGTGTACAGGTGGAGCAGTACATATTGTGCAGTGTGGTGCTGGTGTACAGGTGGAGCAGTATTGTGCTGGTGTACAGGTGGAGCAGTATTGTGCAGTGTGGTGCTGGTGTACAGGTGGAGCAGTATTGTGCAGTGTGGTGCTGATGTACAGGTGGAGCAGTACTTATTGTGCAGTGTGGTGCTGATGTACAGGTGGAGCAGTATTGTGCTGGTGTACAGGTGGAGCAGTATTGTGCAGTGTGGTGCTGGTGTACAGGTGGAGCAGTATTGTGCAGTGTGGTGCTGGTGTACAGGTGGAGAAGTACATATTGTGCAGTGTGGTGCTGGTATACAGGTGGAGCAGTACATATTGTGCAGTGTGGTGCTGGTATACAGGTGGAGCAGTACATATTGTGCAGTGTGGTGCTGGTGTACAGGTGGAGAAGTACATATTGTGCAGTGTGGTGCTGGTATACAGGTGGAGCAGTACATATTGTGCAGTGTGGTGCTGGTATACAGGTGGAGCAGTACATATTGTGCAGTGTGGTGCTGGTGTACAGGTGGAGCAGTACATATTGTGCAGTGTGGTGCTGGTATACAGGTGGAGCAGTACATATTGTGCAGTGTGGTGCTGGTGTACAGGTGGAGCAGTACATATTGTGCAGTGTGGTGCTGGTGTACAGGTGGAGCAGTATTGTGCAGTGTGGTGCTAGTGTACAGGTGGAGCAGTATTGTGCAGTGTGGTGCTGGTGTACAGGTGGAGCAGTACATATTGTGCAGTGTGGTGCTGGTGTACAGGTGGAGCAGTATTGTGCAGTGTGGTGCTAGTGTACAGGTGGAGCAGTATTGTGCAGTGTGGTGCTGGTGTACAGGTGGAGCAGTACATATTGTGCAGTGTGGTGCTGGTGTACAGGTGGAGCAGTACATATTGTGCAGTGTGGTGCTGGTATACAGGTGGAGCAGTACATATTGTGCAGTGTGGTGCTGGTGTACAGATGGAGCAGTACATATTGTGCAGTGTGGTGCTAGTGTACAGGTGGAGCAGTATTGTGCAGTGTGGTGCTAGTGTACAGGTGGAGCAGTATTGTGCAGTGTGGTGCTGGTGTACAGGTGGAGCAGTACATATTGTGCAGTGTGGTGCTGGTATACAAGTGGAGCAGTACATATTGTGCAGTGTGCTGCTGGTGTACAGGTGGAGCAGTACATATTGTGCAGTGTGGTGCTGGTGTACAGGTGGAGCAGTACATATTGTGCAGTGTGGTGCTGGTATACAGGTGGAGCAGTATTGTGCAGTGTGGTGCTGGTGTACAGGTGGAGCAGTATTGTGCAGTGTGGTGCTGGTATACAGGTGAAGCAGTACATATTGTGCAGTGTGGTGCTGGTATACAGGTGGAGCAGTATTGTGCAGTGTGGTGCTGGTATACAGGTGGAGCAGTACATATTGTGCAGTGTGGTGCTGGTGTACAGGTGGAGCAGTATTGTGCAGTGTGGTGCTGGTGTACAGGTGGAGCAGTATTGTGCAGTGTGGTGCTGGTGTACAGGTGGAGCAGAATTGTGCAGTGTGGTGCTGGTGTACAGGTGGAGCAGTATTGTGCAGTGTGGTGCTGGTGTACTGGTGGGGCAGTACATATTGTGCAGTGTGGTGCTGGTATACAGGTGGAGCAGTATTGTGCAGTGTGGTGCTGGTGTACAGGTGGAGCAGTATTGTGCAGTGTGGTGCTGGTGTACAGGTGGAGCAGTATTGTGCAGTGTGGTGCTGGTGTACAGGTGGAGCAGTATTGTGCAGTGTGGTGCTGGTGTACAGATGGAGCATTACATATTGTGCAGTGTGGTGCTGGTATACAAGTGGAGCAGTACATATTGTGCAGTGTGGTGCTGGTGTACAGGTGGAGCAGTATTGTGCAGTGTGGTGCTGGTGTACAGGTGGAGCAGTATTGTGCAGTGTGGTGCTGGTGTACAGGTTGAGCAGTACATTTTGTGCAGTGTAGTGCTGGTGTACAGGTGGAGCAGTACATATTGTGCAGTGTGGTGCTGGTGTACAGGTGGAGCAGTACATTTTGTGCAGTATTGTGCTGGTGTACAGGTGGAGTAGTATTGTGCAGTGTGGTGCTGGTGTACAGTTGGAGCAGTATTGTGCTGATGTACAGGTGGAGCAGTACATTTTGTGCAGTGTGGTGCTGGTGTACAGGTGGAGCAGTACATATTGTGCAGTGTGGTGCTGGTATACAGGTGAAGCAGTACATATTGTGCAGTGTGGTGCTGGTATACAGGTGGAGCAGTATTGTGCAGTGTGGTGCTGGTATACAGGTGGAGCAGTACATATTGTGCAGTGTGGTGCTGGTGTACAGGTGCAGCAGTATTGTGCAGTGTGGTGCTGGTGTACAGGTGGAGCAGTACATATTGTGCAGTGTGGTGCTGGTGTACAGGTGGAGCAGTATTGTGCAGTGTGGTGCTGGTGTACAGGTGGAGAAGTATTGTGCAGTGTGGTGCTGGTGTACAGGTGGAGCAGTATTGTGCAGTGTGGTGCTGGTGTACAGGTGGAGCAGTACATAGTGTGCAGTGTGGTGCTGGTGTACAGGTGGAGCAGTATTGTGCAGTGGGGTGCTGGTGTACAGGTGGAGCAGTATTGTGCAGTGTGGTGCTGGTGTACAGGTGGAGCAGTATTGTGTAGTGTGGTGCTGGTATACAGGTGGAGCAGTACATATTGTGCAGTGTGGTGCTGGTGTACAGGTGGAGCAGTATTGTGCAGTGTGGTGCTGGTGTACAGGTGGAGCAGTATTGTGCAGTGTGGTGCTGGTGTACAGGTAAGGCAGTATTGTGCAGTGTGGTGCTGGTGTACAGGTGGAGCAGTACATATTGTGCAGTGTGCTGCTGGTGTACAGGTGGAGCAGTACATATTGTGCAGTGTGGTGCTGGTGTACAGGTGGAGCAGTACATAGTGTGCAGTGTGGTGCTGGTGTACAGGTGGAGCAGTATTGTGCAGTGTGGTGCTGGTGTACAGGTGGAGCAGTATTGTGCAGTGTGGTGCTGGTGTACAGGTGGAGCAGTATTGTGCAGTGTGGTGCTGGTGTACAGGTGGAGCAGTATTGTGTAGTGTGGTGCTGGTGTACAGGTGGAGCAGTATTGTGCAGTGTGGTGCTGGTGTACAGGTGGAGCAGTATTGTGCAGTGTGGTGCTGGTGTACAGGTGGAGCAGTATTGTGTAGTGTGGTGCTGGTGTACAGGTGGAGCAGTATTGTGCAGTGTGGTGCTGGTGTACAGGTGGAGCAGTATTGTGCAGTGTGGTGCTGGTGTACAGGTAAGGCAGTATTGTGCAGTGTGGTGCTGGTGTACAGGTGGAGCAGTACATATTGTGCAGTGTGGTGCTAGTGTACAGGTGGAGCAGTATTGTGCAGTGTGGTGCTGGTGTACAGGTGGAGCAGTACATATTGTGCAGTGTGGTGCTGGTGTACAGGTGGAGCAGTACATATTGTGCAGTGTGGTGCTGGTGTACAGGTGGAGCAGTACATATTGTGCAGTGTGGTGCTGGTGTACAGGTGGAGCAGTATTGTGCAGTGTGGTGCTGGTGTACAGGTGGAGCAGTACATATTGTGCAGTGTGGTGCTGGTGTACAGGTGGAGCAGTATTTTGCAGTGTGGTGCTGGTGTACAGGTGGAGCAGTATTGTGCAGTGTGGTGCTGGTGTACAGGTGGAGCAGTATTGTGCAGTGTGGTGCTGGTGTACAGGTGGAGCAGTACATATTGTGCAGTGTGGTGCTGGTGTACAGGTGGAGCAGTACATATTGTGCAGTGTGGTGCTGGTGTACAGGTGGAGCAGTACATATTGTGCAGTGTGGTGCTGGTGTACAGGTGGAGCAGTATTGTGCAGTGTGGTGCTGGTGTACAGGTGGAGCAGTATTGTGCAGTGTGGTGCTGGTGTACAGGTGGAGCAGTATTGTGCAGTGTGGTGCTGGTGTACAGGTGGAGCAGTACATATTGTGCAGTGTGGTGCTGGTGTACAGGTGGAGCAGTACATACTGTGCAGTGTGGTGCTGGTGTACAGGTGGAGCAGTACATAATGTGCAGTGTGGTGCTGGTGTACAGGTGGAGCAGTATTGTGCAGTGTGGTGCTGGTGTACAGGTGGAGCAGTACATATTGTGCAGTGTGGTGCTGGTGTACAGGTGGAGCAGTACATACTGTGCAGTGTGGTGCTGGTGTACAGGTGGAGCAGTACATATTGTGCAGTGTGGTGCTGGTGTACAGGTGGAGCAGTACATATTGTGCAGTGTGGTGCTGGTGTACAGGTGGAGCAGTACATATTGTGCAGTGTGGTGCTGGTATACAGGTGGAGCAGTACATATTGTGCAGTGTGGTGCTGGTATACAGGTGGAGCAGTACATACTGTGCAGTGTGGTGCTGGTGTACAGGTGGAGCAGTACATATTGTGCAGTGTGGTGCTGGTGTACAGGTGGAGCAGTACATATTGTGCAGTGTGGTGCTGGTGTACAGGTGGAGCAGTACATATTGTGCAGTGTGGTGCTGGTGTACAGGTGGAGCAGTACATATTGTGCAGTGTGGTGCTGGTGTACAGGTGGAGCAGTATTGTGCAGTGTGGTGCTGGTATACAGGTGGAGCAGTATTGTGCAGTGTGGTGCTGGTGTACAGGTGGAGCAGTATTGTGCAGTGTGGTGCTGGTGTACAGGTGGAGCAGTACATATTGTGCAGTGTGGTGCTGGTGTACAGGTGGAGCAGTACATATTGTGCAGTGTGGTGCTGGTGTACAGGTGGAGCAGTATTGTGCAGTGTGGTGCTGGTGTACAGGTGGAGCAGTATTGTGCAGTGTGGTGCTGGTGTACAGGTGGAGCAGTATTGTGCAGTGTGGTGCTGGTGTACAGGTGGAGCAGTACATACTGTGCAGTGTGGTGCTGGTGTACAGGTGGAGCAGTATTGTGCAGTGTGGTGCTGGTGTACAGGTGGAGCAGTATTGTGCAGTGTGGTGCTGGTATACAGGTGGAGCAGTACATATTGTGCAGTGTGGTGCTGGTATACAGGTGGAGCAGTACATATTGTGCAGTGTGGTGCTGGTATACAGGTGGAGCAGTACATATTGTGCAGTGTGGTGCTGGTATACAGGTGGAGCAGTACATATTGTGCAGTGTGGTGCTGGTATACAGGTGGAGCAGTACATACTGTGCAGTGTGGTGCTGGTGTACAGGTGGAGCAGTATTGTGCAGTGTGGTGCTGGTGTACAGGTGGAGCAGTATTGTGCAGTGTGGTGCTGGTGTACAGGTGGAGCAGTACATATTGTGCAGTGTGGTGCTGGTGTACAGGTGGAGCAGTATTGTGCAGTGTGGTGCTGGTGTACAGGTGGAGCAGTATTGTGCAGTGTGGTGCTGGTATACAGGTGGAGCAGTACATATTGTGCAGTGTGGTGCTGGTGTACAGGTGGAGCAGTATTGCGCAGTATGGTGCTGGTGTACAGGTGGAGCAGTACATATTGTGCAGTGTGGTGCTGGTGTACAGGTGGAGCAGTATTGTGCAGTGTGGTGCTGGTGTACAGGTGGAGCAGTATTGTGCAGTGTGGTGCTGGTGTACAGGTGGAGCAGTATGTAGTGCTGCACTGATATGACAGATTATCTCATACAGTCTCAGTTGTATCAGTAAAAGATAAGCGAGTCTCTATCAGAAACATTGTATTCATTATGAAGCCATCAGATAGGAGAATTCGTACTCACCATCCTGCAAAGGATTCCAAGAGTAAATCAAGGCTGCTGGATCCTGCATGTACTGACTCAGCTCATAGCTGCTGGATGACATGCCCGAGTCTCCGTACTGTGACAGCAAACTGTGCCCCGTGGAACTGGAATACTGAGAGAGGAGGGGGATGTGTCACCTGTACACCAGAAATGCTGAGCCGCAGCATGCACACCTCCTCCCTCCCCTCTGTCCAGCCCTGAGCCTGTACATTAATCAGCCAGGGAGGGTTGGGGAGGGAGGAGGCGTGCATGCTGAGGCTCGGCACTACCTCCCAGCTGGAACCTCCTTACCTCTAGTCTATCCACTGCAGATTCACAGCTTCTCTCCACAGGGTGCTGGACACTATAGTCATCATAGCCTCGCAACCTTTCAAAGCAAGGCAAAGGTATATGTAAGAGGGAGAAGCACTCCACCAGGCACTTCTCCCAGCTGTATCTACAGATCAGTATGAACATTGAGTATGAATAATGCAGTGTGGGGGCAGATCACTGACACCTATTTTGTGAAAGGTGTCCTGTTCTACTTAGAAGCCTGAATGTAAACTTCTTATATCTTATTTTTATACCATCGTGTACACACAGCACCGCACACCTCGGCTTATTTTATCCCCTTCTGTGGGTGGTGGTACCAATAGTCCGGGGGGGGGGGGGGCAGTTGCCACTCAGGACTACTGGGACAAGAGCCCAAGGGACCCATCACAGCCCGGCAGGTCACCGACCCTTTGGGGAGTACAGCCGGCCGCAGCACAGAGCAGGTACCAACATCCCCCCCGTGTGCCGGACCGGCGTCACCACATAAACACGATCGGCTGAGCCGACAAACACCAATACTAACATCACCACTATAGCCCCTCACTGCCGCCTATTGGGGGTTATAGCCCCTCACTGCCGCCTATTGGGGGTTATAGCGCCTCACTGCCGCCTATTGGGGGTTATAGCCCCTCACTGCCGCCTATTGGGGGTTATATCCTCTCACTGCCGCCTATTGGGGGTTATAGCCCCTCACTGCCGCCTATTGGGGGTTATAGCCCCTCACTGCCCCCTATTGGGGGTTATAGCCCCTCACTGCCGCCTATTGGGGGTTATAGCCCCTCACTGCCCCCTATTGGGGGTTATATCCTCTCACTGCCGCCTATTGGGGGTTATATCCTCTCACTGCCGCCTATTGGGGGTTATAGCCCCTCACTGCCGCCTATTGGGGGTTATAGCCCCTCACTGCCGCCTATTGGGGGTTATAGCCCCTCACTGCCGCCTATTGGGGGTTATAGCCCCCTCACTGCCGCCTATTGGGGGTTATAGCCCCTCACTGCCGCCTATTGGGGGTTATATCCTCTCACTGCCGCCTATTGGGGGTTATAGCCCCTCACTGCCGCCTATTGGGGGTTATAGCCCCTCACTGCCGCCTATTGGGGGTTATATCCTCTCACTGCCGCCTATTGGGGGTTATAGCCCTCTCACTGCCCCCTATTGGGGGGTTATATCCTCTCACTGCCGCCTATTGGGGGTTATAGCCCCTCACTGCCGCCTATTGGGGGTTATAGCGCCTCACTGCCGCCTATTGGGGGTTATAGCCCCTCACTGCCGCCTATTGGGGGTTATATCCTCTCACTGCCGCCTATTGGGGGTTATAGCCCCTCACTGCCGCCTATTGGGGGTTATAGCCCCTCACTGCCCCCTATTGGGGGTTATAGCCCCTCACTGCCCCCTATTGGGGGTTATAGCCCCTCACTGCCGCCTATTGGGGGTTATATCCTCTCACTGCCGCCTATTGGGGGTTATATCCTCTCACTGCCGCCTATTGGGGGTTATAGCCCCTCACTGCCGCCTATTGGGGGTTATATCCTCTCACTGCCGCCTATTGGGGGTTATAGCCCCTCACTGCCGCCTATTGGGGGTTATAGCCTCTCACTGCCGCCTATTGGGGGTTATATCCTCTCACTGCCGCCTATTGGGGGTTATATCCTCTCACTGCCGCCTATTGGGGGTTATAGCCCCTCACTGCCGCCTATTGGGGGTTATATCCTCTCACTGCCGCCTATTGGGGGTTATAGCCCCTCACTGCCGCCTATTGGGGGTTATAGCCCCCTCACTGCCGCCTATTGGGGGTTATATCCTCTCACTGCCGCCTATTGGGGGTTATAGCCCCTCACTGCCGCCTATTGGGGGTTATAGCCCCTCACTGCCCCCTATTGGGGGTTATAGCCCCTCACTGCCGCCTATTGGGGGTTATAGCCCCTCACTGCCGCCTATTGGGGGTTATATCCTCTCACTGCCGCCTATTGGGGGTTATATCCTCTCACTGCCGCCTATTGGGGGGTTATATCCTCTCACTGCCGCCTATTGGGGGTTATAGCCTCTCACTGCCGCCTATTGGGGGTTATAGCCCCTCACTGCCGCCTATTGGGGGTTATATCCTCTCACTGCCGCCTATTGGGGGTTATAGCCCCTCACTGCCGCCTATTGGGGGTTATAGCCCCTCACTGCCGCCTATTGGGGGTTATATCCTCTCACTGCCGCCTATTGGGGGTTATAGCCCCTCACTGCCGCCTATTGAGGGTTATATCCTCTCACTGCCGCCTATTGGGGGTTATAGCCCCTCACTGCCGCCTATTGGGGGGTTATATCCTCTCACTGCCGCCTATTGGGGGTTATAGCCCCCTCACTGCCGCCTATTGGGGGTTATATCCTCTCACTGCCGCCTATTGGGGGTTATAGCCCCTCACTGCCGCCTATTGGGGGTTATAGCCCCTCACTGCCGCCTATTGGGGGTTATAGCCCCTCACTGCCGCCTATTGGGGGTTATAGCCCCTCACTGCCACCTATTGGGGGTTATAGCCCCTCACTGCCGCCTATTGGGGGTTATAGCCCCTCACTGCCACCTATTGGGGGTTATAGCCCCTCACTGCCGCCTATTGGGGGTTATAGCCCCTCACTGCTGCCTATTGGGGGTTATAGCCCCTCACTGCCGCCTATTGGGGGTTATAGCCCCTCACTGCCGCCTATTGGGGGTTATATCCCCTCACTGACGCCTATTGGGGGTTATAGCCCCCTCACTGCCGCCTATTGGGGGTTATAGCCCCTCACTGCCGCCTATTGGGGGTTATAGCCCCTCACTGACGCCTATTGGGGGTTATAGCCCCTCACTGACGCCTATTGGGGGTTATAGCCCCTCACTGCCGCCTATTGGGGGTTATAGCCCCTCACTGCCGCCTATTGGGGGTTATAGCCCCTCACTGCCGCCTATTGGGGGTTATATCCTCTCACTGCCGCCTATTGGGGGTTATAGCCCCTCACTGCCGCCTATTGGGGGTTCTGGCATATAGGTAATCCTATGTATCATGTCACCTCACCTGGACAATGAGTGATATGCTTCCCTTCTCCCATACACCTCAGCTCTGGATGGCGGTCTTCTCTCATACACCTCAGCTCTGGATGGCGGTCTTCTCTCATACACCTCAGCTCTGGATGGCGGTCTTCTCTCATACACCTCAGCTCTGGATGGCGGTCTTCTCTCATACACCTCAGCTCTGGATGGCGGTCTTCTCTCATACACCTCAGCTCTGGATGGCGGTCTTCTCTCATACACCTCAGCTCTGGATGGCGGTCTTCTCTCATACACCTCAGCTCTGGATGGCGGTCTTCTCTCATACACCTCAGCTCTAGATGGCGGTCTTCTCTCATACACCTCAGCTCTGGATGGCGGTCTTCTCCCATACACCTCAGCTCTGGATGGCGGTCTTCTCTCATACACCTCAGCTCTTAATGGCAGTCTTCTCTCATACACCTCAGCTCTGGATGGCGGTCTTCTCTGGTCTATGTGTCTAGAGTTGTTTGCTGAATACTGGGAGTAGTAGTCCATCCAGGGGTTGGGCCAAGCCTGATGACCTCCTTGTACTGGATATGGAAGGTAATATCCATAAGCTCCCTGTATGTGATGGTATGGTGGAGGAGGCGGATACCCTCCCCTCCAGGGGTCCAGATCTGCCGGTGGTCCTGGGTGAGGTTGGCTATACCAGTGGGGGGGCCCATGGTCCATTTTAATCGGTAAATGTCCCCTATAGGCTGAAGAAGGAAATCATATAACGTAAATCATCTGTCATTGAATCTAATAGTAATCTAGAATTTACTATCCAATCCTGACGTCCTACCTCTTCCCTATGCCGCCAGGTAATACTCTGTGCTCCTACTCCCACTGCTGCCTGTCCCTGAACTTATGGGACCTATAGGAAGAATTCTGCTCTCTGAACGTATAGTGCCTATAGGACCATGCTGCTCCTTGTCTCTGAACCTATAGGGACTGATAAGGCTAGGGGGTGTGATGTTACCTCTTTACACTGTATGACTACACCCCCTAGCCTTATCAGCGACTATACTGCTCCATGTCCCATAGGGACCATACTGCTCCCTGAACTTATAGTGCCGTGTCCCAGAGCAGATGTTACACTGATATCTATAGCATGTGTTGGTCGGTATTGATGTGTTTCTATACTCTGATATGTAAGACTGCAGTTGGCACTCCCACCACTTGGTGTCACTGTCTCCTGGTACACCACTAAGCACAGCTAACGTGAAAAGTAATGTGGTATCCCACCACGGGTGTTTCTGTTTTGAACAACCCTCTCAAAAGCCTGGAACTTCAAAAGTAGAGTAGTGATGAAGTATTGTATAAGTTTTGCCACTAGATTAGCACTATGTCTATTTATGTGTATATGTTGCACAGCTGCAATCACCTAAGAGAGAGAGACTCTTCTTCTACCTATCTCTATCCTCCTTTCTTCTCACACTCTCTTATCCACCACTCACAGCAGCTGTTCCATACACCCTGTAGGAAGTTGTCACATGGGGAGAGGAAAAGTAGTTAAGTTCTTCTCTGATTCTCTGAGGAGGAGTAGCACACAGAGCCAGGCTCCTGTCTAAGTACAGCAGGGATGCCTGATCTGTGCCAGGTTCCCTGTCCGGGACAGACCAGCTGTAGTGTACAGACACGTATGTAGAATACAGAAACTCTCTCTTTCTTAAAAGGGGTAGTCCGGCGGGGGGGGGGGGGGCATTTTTTTCCTGACACCGGGGAGTAGGTGGCTAAGGGAAACTACGTCCACTCACCTCCCCGGTTCCAGCGGTGGGTCCCGCATCGCGGCGCTCCGGTCCCCGGGCGCTTCCTGGTGTCTGACGCGGGCCCGTGACGTGTCAGGTCCGCTCAGTCAGTGATGGAGGCGGGATCCGTTTCAAGTCCGCTCAGATCCCACTTCTGTCACTGACTGGCTGAGTGGACCTGAAACGTAACGTCTCGGGCCTGCGTCAGACACCAGAAAGCGGCCGAGAACCGGAGCGCCGCGATGCGGGACCCACCACTGGATCCGGGAAAGTAAGTGGATGTCGTTTCCCTCAGCCACCACCTCCCCGGTGTCAGGAAAAAGAAATGCCCCCCCCCCCCGCCGGAGTACCCCTTTAAAGCAACACTTCCACTAATGATGCAGCGCTAAACACTAAAGAGAGGACAAGTCAGAGGACACCCCAACCCATGCCGTGAACATATCTACACAGTGCAGGACAGTATCCTAGACAGATGAACAAATCTGGATAGAGCAAAGCAGCCAAGGGCCTACGTACTCTCTTGCAGCACAAGTGACACCGGATAATTTCGGACACTTTGCTTAACTCAGGGAACCAAGACTGGGGCTTGTGTCACCCTGGCAGGACAGGTAACTTGACAGTACAGGGCAAAAAAGGTGGTGTAGCAACGAAGGTCGAAAAACGGGCACAAGTATTATTCTTCTTCTCAATTCTTCTTCTAAAAGTTCCGGCAGAGCACAGTACTGCATTGGGTAGGGACTCTCAAGACAAACTCCTCTCCGCTTCTCTGAACTTTCTACTCTTCTCAGCACGTAACAAAGTCAACACTGCTATTCTGCCCACTACCTGAAATCTGTCCCCCCAGCGTCACTCCTTGTCCTGTATTACCAGAGTAAGTAAAGGAAAGTTTATTCATTCTACAGTGGTCATTGCACCAGCACCGACACAGGGGAAATGACCCAAGGACGGTGTAGCCCTTCTGTGGGTGGTGGTACCGACAGTCACATCTCCACTCCGGACCAAGGTATTAAGAGCCCAAGGGACCCATCCCAACCCGGCAGGTCACCGACCATTGGAGAGCAATATAGCCAGCCACTAAAAGCAGCTACAACACCAAACCTGTGGGCTGAACCAACACTGGCGTCACGACAACTTTCTAGCCGGCTGAGCTATATTCCACCGACCAATCACCATAGAAGTGGCGTCACACCTAACCATCTAGCAAATGACTGGTCGCAGAGCTACCACAGTAACTTAGGGGTTAACTGTGAGCATGTATTGCCTCAGGTCTATGCCATTGTATGGGTTCAGACTGAGAACCAATCCCTGAGCTGGGTGCCACTCAGTTGCCCTTCCTATCTCTGTGTCCTATTGCAGAGCAGCTTCTTAGCCTCCCTGCCCAATCAGGTAGCCCAGTAATATTTCCAGTAATATCTCCAATTGCTGGACTCTGTGGTTCTTCTGCACAATCACCTGAACTACACCAACCTATTGATGGGCGTGTTAGTATATCCATGGCTGGATACATACCGCTCCTGGCCACCGAGACAAATGCCTCAACATCTGCCCACCTAACACCGCCTGTCTCCCCTGGGTTACCGGGAGAGGAAGAGGAGGAGGAGGAGGAGGAGGAGGAGGATGCTTGTGTCTTGACCTTTGGGTCTTCGCACCACATTATGCCCTTTTCTCAGTGTTTGCACTCCTCCTGATAAGCCCCACATGACTGCAATTAGCAGGAGACACCTGTGCACACATGACTTGTACCTCCTATCCTTCCCATTCTACCGGCTGGAGTGTGGGGAGTGTTTTAGACCTTCTTCACACTTGTGTTTGGTGACAGCTTTCTCCGCCGCCGGTGCCTGTTGGAATTTACAGGGGCCTCTGGGTATTGGTCCTGGGACAGTGGGGTTGCAGGGCCGTTCTATGGCCTCCCTTTCCTGGTTGTGCACACCTTGCGGGGATGGCGGTCGCTGACTGACACGGTGGTGAGTTAGTGTAGGGTCCCATGTGTGCCAGGAGACCTGCACGCTGGTACATGGGGCAATATGGTTTGATTAAATTATATATCAACATTCTGGAAATGGTTTTTAACCCCTTAACGACAAAGGGTGTATATTTATGCGATGCCCTGACCCGACCCTGACCCAGGCCGGAGTGTTACTAGCAGGCAGGAACCGGGCAGCTGCAGGGTATAGAGTAGTCACGGTTAGGGCACGAGGGTGGCACAGCTGTAGGCCGGTCTGCGGTACTATGCAGGACACTGGGCATGCGATTCTTTGCTGTACCTAGTCGGGGCACCAGATAACGGACACCAATGCCAGGGTTCAGTACAACTGGGTATATAGCAGACTTGTATAGACAGAGCAAAGGTGGTGCTGCATAGGCTGAGAGTGAGAAGTGTCGGATGATGGGAGTAGTAGTGAGAGAGGAATAGAGAGGCTGGGTGGACTTAGAGTACTTGCGGTGAATATCTTGAGTTGATGAGGAGGTAGGAAACAGGAACGACACCCAGATGAGAGGATACTCCAGGCACTTGAGCAGACGGACAGCCAGGATCTGTTACAGCAGAGCACCAGCCTCTCTTCTGAAGGTGAAGAGGGACGCAGGAACACATCTGTCCTCTCTGAGGTAGAGGACGGAACTCACACAGACAACCTATCCCCTCTGAGGCAGGGAATAGACTGACTTGCAAAAGGAAGTCACATGGTAACCCCTGGCCAAAACTCGACGGCCATTGGAGGAACCATGGTTACGGGGCACGGTCACGTGATCACCAGCCTTTGCATACCACTGTACATAGTTATACACACAGAAATATACATAAAACTGTACAGGATCCTGAAAGCAATAGGGGTGAAACAGCAAGTAGTTGCAGTGCATAGAGTTACCAGGACAGGAGGCCGCGCGGCGACCCCGCTCTGAGCCGCCGCGATCCCGGGTGCCACATGTAGCCCGGGACCGCAGCTATTAGCTGTCAAAGTTAACAGCAGCCTCAGATTACCGGCGGTAGCACTTCCCTGGTGTCTAGTGGGTGAGATCGCTGTACCTGATGCCGGCCGGGGACCGCTCCAAGAAGGCACCGTCCCCGGCTCGGCACTCGTTTGTTTTTGGCTGCAGCAGCCGAAAGCAAACTAGTGCCAATCTCATTGATCTTTGCTGTATATCTATACAGCATAGATCTCAATGACAGATCAAAATGTATATACTAGAAGTCCCCCAGGGGGAATAACCCTAACCCTGGGGAGGGGGGAAACAACCCTAACCCCGGGGGGGGGGGGTAATAACCCTAACCCCAAGGGGGAATAACCCTAACCCCAGGGGGGGAATAACCCTAACCCCAGGGGGGGAATAACCCTAACCCCAGGGGGGGAATAACCCTAACCCCAAGGGGGCTTCTAGTATATGTGTAAAAAAACAAATAAAGTGTTGTTGTCAATAAAAAGCCCCCTCCCCTAATAAAAGTAATTTATCACATTCCTGATCTCGCACGGTAAACTGCGTCAGCGCGAAAATATCCCAAAGTTATACATGATATATATCGTTGTAATCGTAACGACTTGAGGAACATATATAACAAGTCAGTTTTACCCCAGGGCGAATGGCGTAAAAACAAAATACGTTTGTTTTTTTTTTTCAATTTCACCACACTTTTTTTTTCTGGTTTCGCAGTGACTTTATGAAAAAATTCAGCCCGTCATTGCAAAGTACAATTAGTGACACAAAAAATAAGGATAAGGGCTCATGTGGGTTTCTAGGTGGAAAAAATTAACTGCTATGTATGTATGTATGGCCTTTTAAGCACAAGGAGAAAGAAATGAAAACACAAAAATCGAAATTGCTCTGTCTTAATGTAGCTGAGAAGCATTAGTATCAGCCATAGGTGTGAGGTGCAGCGATATTTTCTCTTCTTATCTGTATTATGCCCTACAGTGTCGGCTGAACCGTCCTCCTACGGTGACACAAGCCCCAGACCTTGTTACCTGGGAACAGCAGAATGCTGAGGTTTCCCTGCTGAAAATTGCACTGCAAGATAGAGTTCCTAGCCTCTTAGCAACTTTGCTCTATCCGGATCAGTTCCTAGCTTCTTTGGCTTTAGTCGATACTGTCCTGCACTATGACTCTCCTAGTCCTTGGCATGGGTTGAGATGATCTCCGACTTGTCATCTCCAGTAGGAGTATAACACTGCATAGTGTTGTGTAGAGTTAGCAGAGGAGGAACTGTTAACTGTGTCTTGTCTTGCTTCCTACCCATACGGGGACCTGACTAAGACTGACCCGGAAGAGTGAGGGGACCTGGCCGAGGGCCAGGGCCCTAAGGGACCACTGCAGGGAACTTTCTAGCTTGCATCCTTCCCCTATAACGTCCAAAGCAAAAGACCTTCACACTTCCTCTACCCTTGTAACTTCCCATCTCCAGCGTATCTAAGGTGCGCTGTGAGTGGGTGAAGAGTGCGTAGGAAGAAGTAAAGTGAGAGATAATAGGACAGAAGAAGAAGAAACTCCTATAGGTTCACGGATCCATGTGACACACCGATAAACAACCACCATTTCCATACCACAGCCGTGCAGACTCTAAATACACACATCTGTAATAGTGGCATCTAGTGGCGAAACTTTATCATTTACTTCATCACTGCTGGCTTACAATAAATACAGACTTTTATGAAGGGTGTAACCAACAGCAACACCCATGGTGAGACACCACAGATACAACTGGGGGCTACCTATAGAGGAATGGATAACACTGTAGGCTTCATATATGGGGATGAATAACACTTTGGGCTACCTATAGGGGGATGGAAAACACAAGGGAGCTATCTATATAGGGGATGGACAAGACAAGGGGCCTATATATATGAGGGTGATCTATATAGGGGGACAACACGGGGGGCATCTATAAGGCGAGCAATCTATAAGGAGGATAATACACAAAGGAGCCATCTATAAGGAGGATAATACACAAAGGAGCCATCTATAAGGAGGATAATACACAGAGGAGCCATCTATAAGGGGGATAATACACATAGGAGCCATCTATAAGGATAATACACAGAGGAGCCATCTATAAGGATAATACACAGAGGAGCCATCTATAAGGGGGATAATACACAGAGGAGCCATCTATAAGGATAATACACAGAGGAGCCATCTATAAGGGGGATAATACACAGAGGGGCCATCTATAAGGAGGATAATACACAGAGGAGCCATCTATAAGGATAATACACAGAGGAGCCATCTATAAGGGGGATAATACACAGAGGAGCCATCTATAAGGGGGATAATACACAGAGGAGCCATCTATAAGGATAATACACAGAGGAGCCATCTATAAGGGGGATAATACACAGAGGAGCCATCTATAAGGGGGATAATACACAGAGGAGCCATCTATAAGGGGGATAATACACAGAGGAGCCATCTATAAGGATAATACACAGAGGAGCCATCTATAAGGGGGATAATACACAGAGGAGCCATCTATAAGGATAATACACAGAGGAGCCATCTATAAGGATAATACACAGAGGAGCCATCTATAAGGATAATACACAGAGGAGCCATCTATAAGGATAATACACAGAGGAGCCATCTATAAGGATAATACACAGAGGAGCCATCTATAAGGAGGATAATACACATAGGAGCCATCTATAAGGATAATACACAGAGGAGCCATCTATAAGGGGGATAATACACAGAGGAGCCATCTATAAGGATAATACACAGAGGAGCCATCTATAAGGATAATACACAGAGGAGCCATCTATAAGGATAATACACAGAGGAGCCATCTATAAGGAGGATAATACACAGAGGAGCCATCTATAAGGGGGATAATACACAGAGGAGCCATCTATAAGGAGGATAATACACAGAGGAGCCATCTATAAGGATAATACACAGAGGAGCCATCTATAAGGGGGATAATACACAGAGGAGCCATCTATAAGGAGGATAATACACAGAGGAGCCATCTATAAGGATAATACACAGAGGAGCCATCTATAAGGATAATACACAGAGGAGCCATCTATAAGGGGGATAATACACAGAGGAGCCATCTATAAGGATAATACACAGAGGAGCCATCTATAAGGGGGATAATACACAGAGGAGCCATCTATAAGGATAATACACAGAGGAGCCATCTATAAGGATAATACACAGAGGAGCCATCTATAAGGGGGATAATACACAGAGGAGCCATCTATAAGGGGGATAATACACAGAGGAGACATCTATAAGGATAATACACAGAGGAGCCATCTATAAGGGGGATAATACACAGAGGAGCCATCTATAAGGATAATACACAGAGGAGCCATCTATAAGGATAATACACAGAGGAGCCATCTATAAGGATAATACACAGAGGAGCCATCTATAAGGGGGATAATACACAGAGGAGCCATCTATAAGGGGGATAATACACAGAGGAGCCATCTATAAGGATAAAACACAGAGGAGCCATCTATAAGGGGGATAATACACAGAGGAGCCATCTATAAGGATAATACACAGAGGAGCCATCTATAAGGATAATACACAGAGGAGCCATCTATAAGGGGGATAATACACAGAGGAGCCATCTATAAGGGGGATAATACACAGAGGAGCCATCTATAAGGGGGATAATACACAGAGGAGCCATCTATAAGGATAATACACAGAGGAGCCATCTATAAGGGGGATAATACACAGAGGAGCCATCTATAAGGGGGATAATACACAGAGGAGCCATCTATAAGGGGGATAATACACAGAGGAGCCATCTATAAGGAGGATAATACACAGAGGAGCCATCTATAAGGGGGATAATACACAGAGGAGCCATCTATAAGGATAATACACAGAGAAGCCATCTATAAGGGGGATAATACACAGAGGAGCCATCTATAAGGATAATACACAGAGGAGACATCTATAAGGAGGATAATACACAGAGGAGCCATCTATAAGGGGGATAATACACAGAGGAGCCATCTATAAGGATAATACACAGAGAAGCCATCTATAAGGATAATACACAGAGGAGCCATCTATAAGGATAATACACAGAGGAGCCATCTATAAGGAGGATAATACACAGAGGAGCCATCTATAAGGATAATACACAGAGGAGCCATTTATAAGGATAATACAAAGAGGAGCCATCTATAAGGGGGATAATACATAGAGGAGCCATCTATAAGGGGGATAATACACAGAGGAGCCATCTATAGGAATAATACACAGAGGAGCCATCTATAAGGATAATACACAGAGGAGCCATCTATAAGGGGGATAATACACAGAGGAGCCATCTATAAGGATAATACACAGAGGAGCCATCTATAAGGATAATACACAGAGGAGCCATCTATAAGGATAATACACAGAGGAGCCATCTATAAGGGGGATAATACACAGAGGAGCCATCTATAAGGATAATACACAGAGGAGCCATCTATAAGGATAATACACAGAGGAGCCATCTATAAGGGGGATAATACACAGAGGAGCCATCTATAAGGGGGATAATACACAGAGGAGCCATCTATAAGGATAATACACAGAGGAGCCATCTATAAGGGGGATAATACACAGAGGAGCCATCTATAAGGGGGATAATACACAGAGGAGCCATCTATAAGGAGGATAATACACAGAGGAGCCATCTATAAGGATAATACACAGAGGAGCCATCTATAAGGGGGATAATACACAGAGGAGCCATCTATAAGGATAATACACAGAGGAGCCATCTATAAGGATAATACACAGAGGAGCCATCTATAAGGAGGATAATACACAGAGGAGCCATCTATAAGGAGGATAATACACAGAGGAGCCATCTATAAGGAGGATAATACACAGAGGAGCCATCTATAAGGAGGATAATACACAGAGGAGCCATCTATAAGGATAATACACAGAGGAGCCATCTATAAGAGGGATAATACACAGAGGAGCCATCTATAAGGATAATACACAGAGGAGCCATCTATAAGGGGGATAATACACAGAGGAGCCATCTATAAGGGGGATAATACACAGAGGAGCCATCTATAAGGAGGATAATACACAGAGGAGCCATCTATAAGGAGGATAATACACAGAGGAGCCATCTATAAGGATAATACACAGAGGAGCCATCTATAAGGGGGATAATACACAGAGGAGCCATCTATAAGGAGGATAATACACAGAGGAGCCATCTATAAGGAGGATAATACACAGAGGAGCCATCTATAAGGATAATACACAGAGGAGCCATCTATAAGAGGGATAATACACAGAGGAGCCATCTATAAGGATAATACACAGAGGAGCCATCTATAAGGGGGATAATACACAGAGGAGCCATCTATAAGGAGGATAATACACAGAGGAGCCATCTATAAGGAGGATAATACACAGAGGAGCCATCTATAAGGGGGATAATACACAGAGGAGCCATCTATAAGGGGGATAATACACAGAGGAGCCATCTATAAGGATAATACACAGAGGAGCCATCTATAAGGATAATACACAGAGGAGCCATCTATAAGGGGGATAATACACAGAGGAGCCATCTATAAGGAGGATAATACACAGAGGAGCCATCTATAAGGGGGATAATACACAGAGGAGCCATCTATAAGGATAATACACAGAGGAGCCATCTATAAGGATAATACACAGAGGAGCCATCTATAAGGATAATACACAGAGGAGCCATCTATAAAGATAATACACAGAGGAGCCATCTATAAGGGGGATAATACACATAGGGGCCATCTATAAGGGGGATAATACACAGAGGAGCCATCTATAAGGATAATACACAGAGGAGCCATCTATAAGGATAATACACAGAGGAGCCATCTATAAGGGGGATAATACACAGAGGAGCCATCTATAAGGGGGATAATACACAGAGGAGCCATCTATAAGGATAATACACAGAGGAGCCATCTATAAGGGGGATAATACACAGAGGAGCCATCTATAAGGATAATACACAGAGGAGCCATCTATAAGGATAATACACAGAGGAGCCATCTATAAGGGGGATAATACACAGAGGAGCCAACTATAAGGATAATACACAGAGGAGCCATCTATAAGGAGGATAATACAAAGAGGAGCCATCTATAAGGAGGATAATACACAGAGGAGCCATCTATAAGGATAATACACAGAGGAGCCATCTATAAGGATAATACACAGAGGAGCCATCTATAAGGATAATACACAGAGGAGCCATCTATAAGGGGGATAATACACAGAGGAGCCATCTATAAGGGGGATAATACACAGCGGAGCCATCTATAAGGATAATACACAGAGGAGCCATCTATAAGGAGGATAATACACAGAGGAGCCATCTATAGGGGGGATAATACACAGAGGAGCCATCTATAAGGGGGAAAATACACAGAGGAGCCATCTATAGGGGGGATAATACACAGAGGAGCCATCTATAAGGGGGATAATACACAGAGGAGCCATCTATAAGGAGGATAATACACAGAGGAGCCATCCATAAGGGGGATAATACACAGAGGAGCCATCTATAAGGATAATACACAGAGGAGCCATCTATAAGGGGGATAATACACAGAGGAGCCATCTATAAGGATAATACACATAGGAGCCATCTATAAGGATAATACACAGAGGAGCCATCTATAAGGGGGATAATACACAGAGGAGCCATCTATAAGGATAATACACAGAGGAGCCATCTATAAGGATAATACACAGAGGAGCCATCTATAAGGATAATACACAGAGGAGCCATCTATAAGGATAATACACAGAGGAGCCATCTATAAGGGGGATAATACACAGAGGAGCCATCTATAAGGATAATACACAGAGGAGCCATCTATAAGGGGGATAATATACAGAGGAGCCATCTATAAGGGGGATAATACACAGAGGAGCCATCTATAAGGGGGATAATACACAGAGGAGCCATCTATAAGGATAATACACAGAGGAGCCATCTATAAGGGGGATAATACACAGAGGAGCCATCTATAAGGATAATACACAGAGGAGCCATCTATAAGGATAATACACAGAGGAGCCATCTATAAGGATAATACACAGAGGAGCCATCTATAAGGGGGATAATACACAGAGGGGCCATCTATAAGGAGGATAATACACAGAGGAGCCATCTATAAGGATAATACACAGAGGAGCCATCTATAAGGAGGATAATACACAGAGGAGCCATCTATAAGGATAATACACAGAGGAGCCATCTATAAGGATAATACACAGAGGAGCCATCTATAAGGGGGATAATACACAGAGGAGCCATCTATAAGGGGGATAATACACAGAGGAGACATCTATAAGGATAATACACAGAGGAGCCATCTATAAGGATAATACACAGAGGAGCCATCTATAAGGATAATACACAGAGGAGCCATCTATAAGGATAATACACAGAGGA
This sequence comes from Dendropsophus ebraccatus, assembly GCF_027789765.1. NCBI lineage: Eukaryota > Metazoa > Chordata > Amphibia > Anura > Hylidae > Dendropsophus > Dendropsophus ebraccatus. The sequence goes on from NC_091461.1 coordinate 126,712,185, forward strand.
GCCATCTATAAGGATAATACACAGAGGAGCCATCTATAAGGATAATACACAGAGGAGCCATCTATAAGGGGGATAATACACAGAGGAGCCATCTATAAGGAGGATAATACACAGAGGAGCCATCTATAAGGGGGATAATACACAGAGGAGCCATCTATAAGGAGGATAATACACAGAGGAGCCATCTATAAGGGGGATAATACACAGAGGAGCCATCTATAAGGATAATACACAGAGGAGCCATCTATAAGGATAATACACAGAGGAGCCATCTATAAGGGGGATAATATACAGAGGAGCCATCTATAAGGATAATACACAGAGGAGCCATCTATAAAGATAATACACAGAGGAGCCATCTATAAGGATAATACACAGAGGAGCCATCTATAAGGGGGATAATACACAGAGGAGCCATCTATAAGGGGGATAATACACAGAGGAGCCATCTATAAGGATAATACACAGAGGAGCCATCTATAAGGATAATACACAGAGGAGCCATCTATAAGGGGGATAATACACAGAGGAGCCATCTATAAGGGGGATAATACACAGAGGAGCCATCTATAAGGATAATACACAGAGGAGCCATCTATAAGGGGGATAATACACAGAGGAGCCATCTATAAGGATAATACACAGAGGAGCCATCTATAAGGATAATACACAGAGGAGCCATCTATAAGGGGGATAATACACAGAGGAGCCATCTATAAGGATAATACACAGAGGAGCCATCTATAAGGAGGATAATACACAGAGGAGCCATCTATAAGGGGGATAATACACAGAGGAGCCATCTATAAGGGGGATAATACACAGAGGAGCCATCTATAAGGATAATACACAGAGGAGCCATCTATAAGGGGGATAATACACAGAGGAGCCATCTATAAGGATAATACACAGAGGAGCCATCTATAAGGAGGATAATACACAGAGGAGCCATCTATAAGGATAATACACAGAGGAGCCATCTATAAGGATAATACACAGAGGAGCCATCTATAAGGAGGATAATACAAAGAGGAGCCATCTATAAGGAGGATAATACACAGAGGAGCCATCTATAAGGATAATACACAGAGGAGCCATCTATAAGGATAATACACAGAGGAGCCATCTATAAGGATAATACACAGAGGAGCCATCTATAAGGATAATACACAGAGGAGCCATCTATAAGGATAATACACAGAGGAGCCATCTATAAGGAGGATAATACACAGAGGAGCCATCTATAAGGATAATACACAGAGGAGCCATCTATAAGGAGGATAATACACAGAGGAGCCATCTATAAGGGGGATAATACACAGAGGAGCCATCTATAAGGGGGAAAATACACAGAGGAGCCATCTATAGGGGGGATAATACACAGAGGAGCCATCTATAAGGGGGATAATACACAGAGGAGCCATCTATAAGGAGGATAATACACAGAGGAGCCATCCATAAGGGGGATAATACACAGAGGAGCCATCTATAAGGATAATACACAGAGGAGCCATCTATAAGGGGGATAATACACAGAGGAGCCATCTATAAGGGGGAAAATACACAGAGGAGCCATCTATAGGGGGGATAATACACAGAGGAGCCATCTATAAGGGGGATAATACACAGAGGAGCCATCTATAAGGAGGATAATACACAGAGGAGCCATCCATAAGGGGGATAATACACAGAGGAGCCATCTATAAGGATAATACACAGAGGAGCCATCTATAAGGGGGATAATACACAGAGGAGCCATCTATAAGGATAATACACATAGGAGCCATCTATAAGGATAATACACAGAGGAGCCATCTATAAGGGGGATAATACACAGAGGAGACATCTATAAGGATAATACACAGAGGAGCCATCTATAAGGATAATACACAGAGGAGCCATCTATAAGGATAATACACAGAGGAGCCATCTATAAGGATAATACACAGAGGAGCCATCTATAAGGATAATACACAGAGGAGCCATCTATAAGGATAATACACAGAGGAGCCATCTATAAGGGGGATAATACACAGAGGAGCCATCTATAAGGAGGATAATACACAGAGGAGACATCTATAAGGATAATACACAGAGGAGCCATCTATAAGGAGGATAATACACAGAGGAGCCATCTATAAGGATAATACACAGAGGAGCCATCTATAAGGATAATACACAGAGGAGCCATCTATAAGGGGGATAATACACAGAGGAGCCATCTATAAGGGGGATAATACACAGAGGAGACATCTATAAGGATAATACACAGAGGAGCCATCTATAAGGGGGATAATACACAGAGGAGCCATCTATAAGGATAATACACAGAGGAGCCATCTATAAGGGGGATAATACACAGAGGAGCCATCTATAAGGATAATACACAGAGGAGCCATCTATAAGGATAATACACAGAGGAGCCATCTATAAGGGGGATAATACACAGAGGAGCCATCTATAAGGATAATACACAGAGGAGCCATCTATAAGGATAATACACAGAGGAGCCATCTATAAGGATAATACACAGAGGAGCCATCTATAAGGGGGATAATACACAGAGGAGCCATCTATAAGGGGGATAATACACAGAGGAGCCATCTATAAGGGGGATAATACACAGAGGAGCCATCTATAAGGGGGATAATACACAGAGGAGCCATCTATAAGGATAATACACAGAGGAGCCATCTATAAGGATAATACACAGAGGAGCCATCTATAAGGGGGATAATACACAGAGGAGCCATCTATAAGGAGGATAATACACAGAGGAGCCATCTATAAGGATAATACACAGAGGAGCCATCTATAAGGGGGATAATACACAGAGGAGCCATCTATAAGGATAATACACAGAGGAGCCATCTATAAGGATAATACACCGAGGAGCCATCTATAAGGGGGATAATACACAGAGGAGCCATCTATAAGGATAATACACAGAGGAGCCATCTATAAGGGGGATAATACACAGAGGAGCCATCTATAAGGATAATACACAGAGGAGCCATCTATAAGGGGGATAATACACAGAGGAGCCATCTATAAGGATAATACACAGAGGAGCCATCTATAAGGATAATACACCGAGGAGCCATCTATAAGGGGGATAATACACAGAGGAGCCATCTATAAGGATAATACACAGAGGAGCCATCTATAAGGGGGATAATACACAGAGGGGCCATCTATAAGGAGGATAATACACAGAGGAGCCATCTATAAGGATAATACACAGAGGAGCCATCTATAAGGAGGATAATACACAGAGGAGCCATCTATAAGGATAATACACAGAGGAGCCATCTATAAGGATAATACACAGAGGAGCCATCTATAAGGGGGATAATACACAGAGGAGCCATCTATAAGGGGGATAATACACAGAGGAGCCATCTATAAGGATAATACACAGAGGAGCAATCTATAAGGGGGATAATACACAGAGGAGCCATCTATAAGGATAATACACAGAGGAGCCATCTATAAGGGGGATAATACACAGAGGAGCCATCTATAAGGATAATACACAGAGGAGCCATCTATAAGGGGGATAATACACAGAGGAGCCATCTATAAGGATAATACACAGAGGAGCCATCTATAAGGATAATACACAGAGGAGCCATCTATAAGGGGGATAATACACAGAGGAGCCATCTATAAGGGGGATAATACACAGAGGAGACATCTATAAGGATAATACACAGAGGAGCCATCTATAAGGAGGATAATACACAGAGGAGCCATCTATAAGGATAATACACAGAGGAGCCATCTATAAGGATAATACACAGAGGAGCCATCTATAAGGATAATACACAGAGGAGCCATCTATAAGGGGGATAATACACAGAGGAGCCATCTATAAGGGGGATAATACACAGAGGAGCCATCTATAAGGATAAAACACAGAGGAGCCATCTATAAGGGGGATAATACACAGAGGAGCCATCTATAAGGATAATACACAGAGGAGCCATCTATAAGGATAATACACAGAGGAGCCATCTATAAGGGGGATAATACACAGAGGAGCCATCTATAAGGGGGATAATACACAGAGGAGCCATCTATAAGGGGGATAATACACAGAGGAGCCATCTATAAGGGGGATAATACACAGAGGAGCCATCTATAAGGATAATACACAGAGGAGCCATCTATAAGGATAATACACAGAGGAGCCATCTATAAGGATAATACACAGAGGAGCCATCTATAAGGATAATACACAGAGGAGCCATCTATAAGGATAATACACAGAGGAGCCATCTATAAGGGGGATAATACACAGAGGAGCCATCTATAAGGATAATACACAGAGGAGCCATCTATAAGGATAATACACAGAGGAGCCATCTATAAGGATAATACACAGAGGAGCCATCTATAAGGGGGATAATACACAGAGGAGCCATCTATAAGGGGGATAATACACAGAGGAGCCATCTATAAGGGGGATAATACACAGAGGAGCCATCTATAAGGGGGATAATACACAGAGGAGCCATCTATAAGGATAATACACAGAGGAGCCATCTAAAAGGATAATACACAGAGGAGCCATCTATAAGGAGGATAATACACAGAGGAGCCATCTATAAGGAGGATAATACACAGAGGAGCCATCTATAAGGGGGATAATACACAGAGGAGCCATCTATAAGGATAATACACAGAGGAGCCATCTATAAGGAGGATAATACACAGAGGAGCCATCTATAAGGGGGATAATACACAGAGGAGCCATCTATAAGGAGGATAATACACAGAGGAGCCATCTATAAGGGGGATAATACACAGAGGAGCCATCTATAAGGATAATACACAGAGGAGCCATCTATAAGGATAATACACAGAGGAGCCATCTATAAGGATAATACACAGAGGAGCCATCTCTAAAGATAATACACAGAGGAGCCATCTATAAGGGGGATAATACACATAGGGGCCATCTATAAGGGGGATAATACACAGAGGAGCCATCTATAAGGATAATACACAGAGGAGCCATCTATAAGGATAATACACAGAGGAGCCATCTATAAGGGGGATAATACACAGAGGAGCCATCTATAAGGGGGATAATACACAGAGGAGCCATCTATAAGGATAATACACAGAGGAGCCATCTATAAGGATAATACACAGAGGAGCCATCTATAAGGAGGATAATACACAGAGGAGCCATCTATAAGGGGGATAATACACAGAGGAGCCATCTATAAGGATAATACACAGAGGAGCCATCTATAAGGATAATACACAGAGGAGCCATCTATAAGGGGGATAATACACAGAGGAGCCATCTATAAGGATAATACACAGAGGAGCCATCTATAAGGAGGATAATACACAGAGGAGCCATCTATAAGGGGGATAATACACAGAGGAGCCATCTATAAGGGGGATAATATACAGAGGAGCCATCTATAAGGGGGATAATACACAGAGGAGCCATCTATAAGGGGGATAATACACAGAGGAGCCATCTATAAGGATAATACACAGAGGAGCCATCTATAAGGATAATACACAGAGGAGCCATCTATAAGGGGGATAATACACAGAGGAGCCATCTATAAGGGGGATAATACACAGAGGAGCCATCTATAAGGATAATACACAGAGAAGCCATCTATAAGGATAATACACAGAGGAGCCATTTCTAAGGGGGATAATACACAGAGGAGCCATCTATAAGGGGGATAATACACAGAGTAGACATCTATAAGGGGGATAATACACAGAGGAGCCATCTATAAGGGGGATAATACACAGAGTAGACATCTATAAGGATAATACACAGAGGAGCCATCTATAAGGGGGATAATACACAGAGGAGCCATCTATAAGGGGATAATACACAGAGGAGCCATCTATAAGGATAATACACAGAGGAGCCATCTATAAGGGGGATAATACACAGAGGAGCCATCTATAAGGATGATAATACACAGAGGAGCCATCTATAAGGAGGATAATACACAGAGGAGCCATCTATAAGGAGGATAATACACAGAGGAGCCATCTATAAGGATAATACACAGAGGAGCCATCTATAAGGAGGATAATACACAGAGGAGCCATCTATAAGGAGGATAATACACAGAGGGGCCATCTATAAGGAGGATAATACACAAAGGAGCCATCTATAAGGAGGATAATACACAGAGGAGCCATCTATAAGGGGGATAATACACAGAGGAGCCATCTATAAGGGGGATAATACACAGAGGAGCCATCTATAAGGATAATACACAGAGGAGCCAACTATAAGGAGGATAATACACAGAGGAGCCATCTATAAGGGGGATAATACACAGAGGAGCCATCTATAAGGATAATACACAGAGGAGCCATCTATAAGGAGGATAATACACAGAGGAGGCATCTATAAGGGGGATAATACACAGAGGAGCCATCTATAAGGGGGATAATACACAGAGGAGCCATCTATAAGGGGGATAATACACAGAGGAGCCATCTATAAGGGGGATAATACACAGAGGAGCCATCTATAAGGGAGATAATACACAGAGGAGCCATCTATAAGGGGGATAATACACAGAGGAGCCATCTATAAGGAGGATAATACACAAAGGAGCCATCTATAAGGATAATACACAGAGGAGCCATCTATAAGGAGGATAATACACAGAGGAGCCATCTATAAGGGGGATAATACACAGAGGAGCCATCTATAAGGGGGATAATACACAGAGGAGCCATCTATAAGGATAATACACAGAGGGGGCATCTATAAGGAAAATACACAGAGGAGCCATCTATAAGGGGGATAATACACAGAGGAGCCATCTATAAGGATAATACACAGAGGAGCCATCTATAAGGATAATACACAGAGGAGCCATCTATAAGGATAATACACAGAGGAGCCATCTATAAGGGGGATAATACACAGAGGAGCCATCTATAAGGGGGATAATACACAGAGGAGCCATCTATAAGGATAATACACAGAGGAGCCATCTATAAGGATAATACACAGAGGAGCCATCTATAAGGATAATACACAGAGGAGCCATCTATAAGGGGGATAATACACAGAGGAGCCATCTATAAGGGGGATAATACACAGAGGAGCCATCTATAAGGGGGATAATACACAGAGGAGCCATCTATAAGGAGGATAATACACAGAGGAGCCATATATAAGGGGGATAATACACAGAGGAGCCATCTATAAGGGGGATAATACACAGAGGAGCCATCTATAAGGGGGATAATACACAGAGGAGCCATCTATAAGGGGGATAATACACAGAGGAGCCATCTATAAGGGGGATAATACACAGAGGAGCCATCTATAAGGGGGATAATACACAGAGGAGCCATCTATAAGGATAATACACAGAGGAGCCATCTATAAGGATAATACACAGAGGAGCCATCTATAAGGATAATACACAGAGGAGCCATCTATAAGGGGGATAATACACAGAGGAGCCATCTATAAGGATAATACACAGAGGAGCCATCTATAAGGATAATACACAGAGGATCCATCTATAAGGATAATACACAGAGGAGCCATCTATAAGGGGGATAATACACAGAGGAGCCATCTATAAGGGGGATAATATACAGAGGAGCCATCTATAAGGATAATACACAGAGGAGCCATCTATAAGGGGGATAATACACAGAGGAGCCATCTATAAGGATAATACACAGAGGAGCCATCTATAAGGGGGATAATATACAGAGGAGCCATCTATAAGGGGGATAATACACAGAGGAGCCATCTATAAGGATAATACACAGAGGAGCCATCTATAAGGGGGATAATACACAGAGGAGCCATCTATAAGGAGGATAATACACAGAGGAGCCATCTATAAGGATAATACACAGAGGAGCCATCTATAAGGATAATACACAGAGGAGCCATCTACAAGGATAATACACAGAGGAGCCATCTATAAGGGGGATAATACACAGAGGAGCCATCTATAAGGGAGATAATACACAGAGGAGCCATCTATAAGGATAATACACAGAGGAGCCATCTATAAGGATAATACACAGAGGAGCCATCTATAAGGGGGATAATACACAGAGGAGCCATCTATAAGGGAGATAATACACAGAGGAGCCATCTATAAAGTGGATAATACACAGAGGAGCCATCTATAAGGAGGATAATACACAGAGGAGCTATCTATAAGGATAATACACAGAGGAGCCATCTATAAGGATAATACACAGAGGAGCCATCTATAAGGAGGATAATACACAGAGGAGCCATCTATAAAGTGGATAATACACAGAGGAGCCATCTATAAGGATAATACACAGAGGAGCCATCTATAAGGAGGATAATACACAGAGGAGCCATCTATAAGGAGGATAATACACAGAGGAGCCATCTATAAGGGGGATAATACACAGAGGAGCCATCTATAAGGATAATACACAGAGGAGCCATCTATAAGGATAATACACAGAGGAGCCATCTATAAGGATAATACACAGAGGAGCCATCTATAAGGGGGATAATACACAGAGGAGCCATCTATAAGGGGGATAATACACAGAGGAGCCATCTATAAGGGATAATACACAGAGGAGCCATCTATAAGGGGGATAATACACAGAGGAGCCATCTATAAGGGGGATAATACACAGAGGAGCCATCTATAAGGGGGATAATACACAGAGGAGCCATCTATAAGGATAATACACAGAGGAGCCATCTATAAGGGGGATAATACACAGAGGAGCCATCTATAAGGGGGATAATACACAGAGGAGCCATCTATAAGGAGGATAATACACAGAGGAGCCATCTATAAGGGGGATAATACACAGAGGAGCCATCTATAAGGATAATACACAGAGCAGCCATCTATAAGGATAATACACAGAGGAGCCATCTATAAGGATAATACACAGAGGAGCCATCTATAAGGATAATACACAGAGGAGCCATCTATAAGGGGGATAATACACAGAGGAGCCATCTATAAGGGGGGATAATACACAGAGGAGCCATCTATAAGGGGGATAATACACAGAGGAGCCATCTATAAGGATAATACACAGAGGAGCCATCTATAAGGGGGATAATACACAGAGGAGCCATCTATAAGGATAATACACAGAGGAGCCATCTATAAGGATAATACACAGAGGAGCCATCTATAAGGATAATACACAGAGGAGCCATCTATAAGGGGGATAATACACAGAGGAGCCATCTATAAGGATAATACACAGAGGAGCCATCTATAAGGATAATACACAGAGGAGCCATCTATAAGGGGGATAATACACAGAGGAGCCATCTATAAGGGGGATAATACACAGAGGAGACATCTATAAGGATAATACACAGAGGAGCCATCTATAAGGGGGATAATACACAGAGGAGCCATCTATAAGGATAATACACAGAGGAGCCATCTATAAGGATAATACACAGAGGAGCCATCTATAAGGATAATACACAGAGGAGCCATCTATAAGGGGGATAATACACAGAGGAGCCATCTATAAGGGGGATAATACACAGAGGAGCCATCTATAAGGATAATACACAGAGGAGCCATCTATAAGGGGGATAATACACAGAGGAGCCATCTATAAGGATAATACACAGAGGAGCCATCTATAAGGATAATACACAGAGGAGCCATCTATAAGGGGGATAATACACAGAGGAGCCATCTATAAGGGGGATAATACACAGAGGAGCCATCTATAAGGGGGATAATACACAGAGGAGCCATCTATAAGGATAATACACAGAGGAGCCATCTATAAGGATAATACACAGAGGAGCCATCTATAAGGATAATACAAAGAGGAGCCATCTATAAGGGGGATAATACATAGAGGAGCCATCTATAAGGGGGATAATACACAGAGGAGCCATCTATAGGAATAATACACAGAGGAGCCATCTATAAGGATAATACACAGAGGAGCCATCTATAAGGGGGATAATACACAGAGGAGCCATCTATAAGGGAAATAATACACAGAGGAGCCATCTATAAGGATAATACACAGAGGAGCCATCTATAAGGGGGATAATACACAGAGGAGCCATCTATAAGGATAATACACAGAGGAGCCATCTATAAGGATAATACACAGAGGAGCCATCTATAAGGAGGATAATACACAGAGGAGCCATCTATAAGGAGGATAATACACAGAGGAGCCATCTATAAGGGGGATAATACACAGAGGAGCCATCTATAAGGATAATACACAGAGGAGCCATCTATAAGGAGGATAATACACAGAGGAGCCATCTATAAGGGGGATAATACACAGAGGAGCCATCTATAAGGAGGATAATACACAGAGGAGCCATCTATAAGGGGGATAATACACAGAGGAGCCATCTATAAGGATAATACACAGAGGAGCCATCTATAAGGATAATACACAGAGGAGCCATCTATAAGGATAATACACAGAGGAGCCATCTATAAAGATAATACACAGAGGAGCCATCTATAAGGGGGATAATACACATAGGGGCCATCTATAAGGGGGATAATACACAGAGGAGCCATCTATAAGGATAATACACAGAGGAGCCATCTATAAGGATAATACACAGAGGAGCCATCTATAAGGGGGATAATACACAGAGGAGCCATCTATAAGGGGGATAATACACAGAGGAGCCATCTATAAGGATAATACACAGAGGAGCCATCTATAAGGGGGATAATACACAGAGGAGCCATCTATAAGGATAATACACAGAGGAGCCATCTATAAGGATAATACACAGAGGAGCCATCTATAAGGGGGATAATACACAGAGGAGCCATCTATAAGGATAATACACAGAGGAGCCATCTATAAGGATAATACACAGAGGAGCCATCTATAAGGAGGATAATACACAGAGGAGCCATCTATAAGGAGGATAATACACAGAGGGGCCATCTATAAGGATAATACACAGAGGAGCCATCTATAAGGAGGATAATACACAGAGGAGCCATCTATAAGGGGGATAATACACAGAGGAGCCATCTATAAGGGGGATAATACACAGAGGAGCCATCTATAAGGATAATACACAGAGGAGCCATCTATAAGGAGGATAATACACAGAGGAGCCATCTATAAGGGGGATAATACACAGAGGAGCCATCTATAAGGATAATACACAGAGGAGCCATCTATAAGGAGGATAATACACAGAGGAGGCATCTATAAGGGGGATAATACACAGAGGAGCCATCTATAAGGGGGATAATACACAGAGGAGCCATCTATAAGGGGGATAATACACAGAGGAGCCATCTATAAGGGGGATAATACACAGAGGAGCCATCTATAAGGGAGATAATACACAGAGGAGCCATCTATAAGGGGGATAATACACAGAGGAGCCATCTATAAGGAGGATAATACACAAAGGAGCCATCTATAAGGATAATACACAGAGGAGCCATCTATAAGGAGGATAATACACAGAGGAGCCATCTATAAGGGGGATAATACACAGAGGAGCCATCTATAAGGGGGATAATACACAGAGGAGCCATCTATAAGGATAATACACAGAGGGGGCATCTATAAGGAAAATACACAGAGGAGCCATCTATAAGGGGGATAATACACAGAGGAGCCATCTATAAGGATAATACACAGAGGAGCCATCTATAAGGATAATACACAGAGGAGCCATCTATAAGGATAATACACAGAGGAGCCATCTATAAGGGGGATAATACACAGAGGAGCCATCTATAAGGATAATACACAGAGGAGCCATCTATAAGGATAATACACAGAGGAGCCATCTATAAGGATAATACACAGAGGAGCCATCTATAAGGGGGATAATACACAGAGGAGCCATCTATAAGGGGGATAATACACAGAGGAGCCATCTATAAGGGGGATAATACACAGAGGAGCCATCTATAAGGAGGATAATACACAGAGGAGCCATATATAAGGGGGATAATACACAGAGGAGCCATCTATAAGGGGGATAATACACAGAGGAGCCATCTATAAGGGGGATAATACACAGAGGAGCCATCTATAAGGGGGATAATACACAGAGGAGCCATCTATAAGGATAATACACAGAGGAGCCATCTATAAGGATAATACACAGAGGATCCATCTATAAGGATAATACACAGAGGAGCCATCTATAAGGGGGATAATACACAGAGGAGCCATCTATAAGGGGGATAATATACAGAGGAGCCATCTATAAGGATAATACACAGAGGAGCCATCTATAAGGGGGATAATACACAGAGGAGCCATCTATAAGGATAATACACAGAGGAGCCATCTATAAGGGGGATAATATACAGAGGAGCCATCTATAAGGGGGATAATACACAGAGGAGCCATCTATAAGGATAATACACAGAGGAGCCATCTATAAGGGGGATAATACACAGAGGAGCCATCTATAAGGAGGATAATACACAGAGGAGCCATCTATAAGGATAATACACAGAGGAGCCATCTATAAGGATAATACACAGAGGAGCCATCTACAAGGATAATACACAGAGGAGCCATCTATAAGGGGGATAATACACAGAGGAGCCATCTATAAGGGAGATAATACACAGAGGAGCCATCTATAAGGATAATACACAGAGGAGCCATCTATAAGGATAATACACAGAGGAGCCATCTATAAGGGGGATAATACACAGAGGAGCCATCTATAAGGATAATACACAGAGGAGCCATCTATAAGAGGGATAATACACAGAGGAGCCATCTATAAGGGGGATAATACACAGAGGAGCCATCTATAAGGAGGATAATACACAGAGGAGCTATCTATAAGGATAATACACAGAGGAGCCATCTATAAGGATAATACACAGAGGAGCCATCTATAAGGAGGATAATACACAGAGGAGCCATCTATAAAGTGGATAATACACAGAGGAGCCATCTATAAGGATAATACACAGAGGAGCCATCTATAAGGATAATACACAGAGGAGCCATCTATAAGGAGGATAATACACAGAGGAGCCATCTATAAGGAGGATAATACACAGAGGAGCCATCTATAAGGGGGATAATACACAGAGGAGCCATCTATAAGGATAATACACAGAGGAGCCATCTATAAGGATAATACACAGAGGAGCCATCTATAAGGATAATACACAGAGGAGCCATCTATAAGGGGGATAATACACAGAGGAGCCATCTATAAGGGGGATAATACACAGAGGAGCCATCTATAAGGGGGATAATACACAGAGGAGCCATCTATAAGGATAATACACAGAGGAGCCATCTATAAGGGGGATAATACACAGAGGAGCCATCTATAAGGGGGATAATACACAGAGGAGCCATCTATAAGGAGGATAATACACAGAGGAGCCATCTATAAGGATAATACACAGAGGAGCCATCTATAAGGGGGATAATACACAGAGGAGCCATCTATAAGGGGGATAATACACAGAGGAGCCATCTATAAGGAGGATAATACACAGAGGAGCCATCTATAAGGGGGATAATACACAGAGGAGCCATCTATAAGGATAATACACAGAGCAGCCATCTATAAGGATAATACACAGAGGAGCCATCTATAAGGATAATACACAGAGGAGCCATCTATAAGGATAATACACAGAGGAGCCATCTATAAGGATAATACACAGAGGAGCCATCTATAAGGGGGATAATACACAGAGGAGCCATCTATAAGGGGGATAATACACAGAGGAGCCATCTATAAGGGGGATAATACACAGAGGAGCCATCTATAAGGGGGATAATACACAGAGGAGCCATCTATAAGGATAATACACAGAGGGGCCATCTATAAGGGGGATAATACACAGAGGAGCCATCTATAAGGGGGATAATACACAGAGGAGCCATCTATAAGGGGGATAATATACAGAGGAGCCATCTATAAGGGGGATAATACACAGAGGAGCCATCTATAAGGATAATACACAGAGGAGCCATCTATAAGGGGGATAATACACAGAGGAGCCATCTATAAGGGGGATAATACACAGAGGAGCCATCTATAAGGGGGATAATACACAGAGGA